>NW_015387636.1:227007-277064 GCF_001527695.2 Protobothrops mucrosquamatus
AGGATCTCGGAGTCCTAGTGGACAATCATTTAAATATGAGCCAGCAGTGTGCTGCAGCTGCCAAAAAAGCCAACACAGTGCTAGGCTGCATTAACAGAGGGATAGAATCAAGATCACACGAAGTATTAATACCACTTTACAATGCCTTGGTAAGGCCACACTTGGAATACTGCATCCAGTTTTGGTCACCACGATGTAAAAAAGATGTTGAGACTCTAGAAAGAATACAGAGAAGAGCAACAAAGATGATTAGGGGACTGGAGGCTAAAACATATAAGGAACAGTTGCTGGAATTGGGTATGTCTAGTTTAACGAAGAGAAGGACGAGGGGTGACATGATAGCAGTGTTCCAATATCTTAGGGGCTGCCATAAAGAAGAGGGAGTCAAGCTATTTTCCAAAGCGCCTGATGGCAGGACAAGAATCAACGGATGGAAACTAATCAAGGAGACAAGCAACCTCGAATTAAGGAGTAACTTCCTGACAATTAGAACAATTAACCAGTGAAACAACCTGCCTCCAGAAGTGATGAATGCTCCAACACTGGAAATTTTTAAGAAGAGACTGGACAGCTATTTGTCCGAAATGGTATAGGGTTCCCTGCCTGAGCAGGGGGTTGGACTTGATGACCTTCAAGGTCCCTTCCAACTTTATTATTATTATTATTATTATTATTATTATTATTATTATTATTATTATTATTATTATTGTTGTTGTTGTTGTTGTTGTTGTTGTTGTTGTTGTTGTTGTTGTTGTTGTTACTTCTGTCTCATGCCCAGGACTGAAAATTTACTGTTAAGGAATCAGATAATTTGTATCTTCTTAGACATTCTTAGTTTGTCTTCCCATACTGCTGTAATATTCTTCCCTAAAAAGTGAATGTTGGAAATAAACAAAAGGATATAAGGAGGAGACTTTAAAAAGAAATGCATTACATCTCTTTTTTTCAAAACAGTAGAAAATATCCCCTTTCACAATGAGCTGTTGACTACTTCCAAGTCCATAAATTCTTCTAAGTCCATAATCTCCACAAGAGACAAAAGGGGCATAAACTCATTTCAGAAGAGGCAGGAGAGCACCCTATTCACTTCATCAGAATCCACAAACCAGAAAGAATCCAAGATAAATGGCAAGGCATTGCCCAAGTCTCCACTATGTACCCTGCCCAGTAAGAGTCAGTCACTTAGTCAGCAATGGTATACGAAACAATTACAGCTACCAGTAATTTCTTCCCATATAAGGAGATTAGAATCCTAAACATGAAAAGTGGTCAAGAGCTTGTTGATGCAATAAGAGAAGGCATGTAAGAGTATTCTGCCTATCTTACTATCATAGTGTACAGTAGATTTGAACTTTAACTTATACATATGCTTGGTTAGGTTCTCTTTTATTCTTTCTTATCCAGTGTCCTAAACTTCTCAATAAACCTAGAAACTAAGCAATATTGGTTAATAGGTTGTTGATATAACTTAACAATCATGTTAACAGTGTGATCATTTTCTGCTTCAAATGACAAACTGGATAATGTTTAGATCTGCCTACTAGATTAGAGGTCCCCAACTTTTTGGGCAACAGGGACCGGTTCCATGGAGAGAGGTTTTTCCGCGGAGCAGAGGATGCATGATTTTGTGTGCTGCCTGCATCCTGCAGATGGGGCTTGTTTGTGCGGACCAGTTGCTGGCATGCTGCAGCCTGGTACTGGTCCACAGATGGGGGGTTGGGGACCCGTGTACTAGATGATTGAAAAATTTCCAGAACAAATATCAAAATCCTACTGGATCTACATGGTGCCTAGGTTGATCCATTCTTATCACCCTGTTTGTCCTGCAGCAGTTATAAGTACTAGTTTCAGTCACTGAATAATTGTGCAGAGGATGAGTAACACAAGAATCTCCATATATACATCCCTGCAGATCAAGAGATCTTTCCACACAACCAGGACTCCTCGTTTTGGGTATTCAGAAACAGTAGCCTGGATCTTAAGTTTATGGAAAAGAAGTTCTCTATACAATCTAGGAACCTGGATAGTGCAGCAACCTGCAAATCCTCAAAACAAATCTAGAGATGGGAATTGTTATTCTAAATATTCTGTTATGGTCAGGACAGAGAAGAGACATCAAAAATTATTTACATTAATTTAATATCCTTAGTATCCCATCCCATGCCATCCCATCATACTGTTAACTATCAATTGTGTATGCTTCAATTTACCTTCCACATATTCATATGCTATTTAAACAATTGACATTACTGTCAATAGTTTCAGGCATAAAACAATGAATGAAGATGGAGTTAATTAATTCTTGGATGGACTACAAGCCTTTATAACTTACTTTGTATAGGGAAACACCATTATATTTTCAATCAAATTTTCTGAGGAGAACAATTCTGTACAGCTCTTTTGTATTTCTCTTGAAAGTTCCCAGTTGAATATTAAATATTTCTAAGTTAATATGGTGGCAATGATAAGCCTTATGAATTTTTCATTACAAAATTTCAGTGTAATATGTACATTAAAATATGTCCTGATCTCCTGGGCCCATTCTCAAGAAAGGAACCGTGGTAGAGTTTTTGATGCAGTCAAATGTAGCTGTATTCTAAAAGAAAATGAAATTGGAACAAATGTCAAATTATGTTTCTCTAGAATTAAGTGATCCAAATATGATTTTGCTTTTCCTCCAGTGAACGTATTTTTTCTGACTTTTTTTTCCCAAGACATGTAAGCCAATTTAGGAGAACCTACATCCCTACTTCATTTTATCACCATCACAAACTTATAATGAAGGTTAGGCTGAGCAACATTGGCTGTCTTAAAATCATGAAAAGAAATGGATAGGGATATTTATCTTTTATTTATTAAATTTGTTTGCCTCCCATATCACCACAAGGTGACTGTATAAGCTATTGAATCTGGTTTCTTCAATTCTAATAGTAGAATATAATGCAATCTACAGTTGTTCACTAGTACATTTTAGTTTTTAATTCATGAAAAGATACTGGGTAAGAGACTACATACCATCATTTCAATCATCTACTTTGAGCAAGCAAGCATGAGAACTTTGTTTCTTTAGAAGGTAGGACTGAAGGAAAACAATTATGTGCTATTTATCCATCCATAGAAGTACAGATATCAGACTTACAGAAATTTTATGAAAAAAAGACTGACCCTATCAGTTGTCATTAGGATTGAACCATACCATCTATAGGATCAAGTCTTTAGTTAAGTTTGGGTGATATCTAAATGATCACAGTGTACTCTTTGGTATTACTCTTGGGCACAACAACAGATCTATGTCATGATGAACTGCTACTGCTGGAACAGGTGCTTCTCCATACATCTTTGCCTTCTTGTCTATTTCTCATGGACTCCTGAAAATACTTTCCTAAGCTATGAGGCACCATCAGATCTCATCATTACTCCTATTGGTTGATGAAGGACCAGGCAAATACTTGGTGCATTCTATTTTAAAATTGAATTATTTTAACCTATTATATTATATTTAATATATTTATTATTAGTTTATTATAATAAATATATAATAATCATGTTCCCCCCATAAAAATAAATTATCTATGTTTTGCTTTTGTCCACCTATTTTCATTTTATGAATGGCTGGCTTAACAATTCTCAAGTAGACTTTGAAACTAAAAACTGTGAGTTCCTCAAATCCAAAAGGGTATCTAAGACAGGTATCAGACCTTTTTATGTATCTTAATTTCCTTAACAGAAAAGAAGAGTCCTTTGAGCTTTGATATTATCTTTAACCCTTAATCAGTGTGAATATTTGTTTTGTTATTAGTGCAAAGACAATGAAAATTTATCAAGGGTTGCTGATGTGATATGGGCATTAGACAAATGTCTGATATCCTCACTGATAAAACATTGTATCATAATTAAAGATTTTTGGGGCCATGAGGCATGCCACTAATGTTGCAAGAATTGTTATGGAGAACTGGGAGTTTATTTACTTATTTGATTTTTATGCCACTCATCTCATCTATAATTTCCTACTTGCAAAATAGTTTCCACAAGAAATATAACCTATTGAATAAAAAACAAACTGATATGGTTGCTATCTGCCATCTCTAACCTACACCCAAGAGAGGATACAACATAACAGCTTACTATTAAGTTACATAAATCAGCATTCTTTTGATCAAAGCATTGGGCTATGACCATCTTCTGTTCTTATTTTCCAAAACAAACAAACACTTTTGTTTGTTTCATTTAAGGTAAAATGAAAATTATCATGAAATAACTTCGATGTTTGGATAGTTTTCATTGGCCATGTTCATAACTATAGAAAACAAAGATATTTTCCTTCTAATGAAGATTGAGTGGCATATTACAGATGTTGATCTCATTTACTCACCAAGGTTTCAGGTACAACTAACCTTTCATATATTCTTACAGATAAACAGTGTCATAAACTGAGTGTCAAAGTTCAGCAAGATCTAAATTTGCTGATCATTACCTTCTGTCCTAGCTGGGATTATACCAATGTGATACGATTAGTTAATTATGAAAGAAATAAAATCAAAACAAAATATGCAGCTTAACTTCATTTGCCACGTTTGTATGAGTTTCAGAATTTGCTTTTCCTGCTTTAAAATCTTCACTTTTTCAGAATATATTTGTACATACAATCCTGCTAGACGCTCCAAAGTCTCTACCCCTTCATTTGTGTTTATGCTAAAGTTGGGGTTATTTTAAGAGTTTGGCAAATTTACTAGCTATTCTTGCTAAGTTTTATATTACAGGACTACGAGTCACAAAACAGCAGTCTTTTTATGGGTATAGGTAAAAGGCACCAGGCTAGAAACTGGGTTGTAGTCCCACCTTAGGCACAAAAATAGGCTGGTGACTTTGGGCCAATCACCAGAAGCTTGTGAGTTGTAGTTTCACCTTAGGCATGCAAACTGACTGGGTGATCTTAAGCCAATCACTCTTTCTCAACCCAACTCACCTCAAAGTATTTTCTTGTGGGGAAAATGGTAGTAGGAAGGAGTATTAGATATCTTCACCATCTTGAGATGTTTAAAAAAAAATCATAAAGGCTAGATATAAATAAACAAACAAATAAATAGAGTCAAGTTATTATTCTAGAAATGCTGATGTTATTTTTGGCATTTGAAACTTCATGAGGCTGCCACCTGGTTTTTAAGGGGATTATTTCTTGTATGCCATTGTATTAAATAATATTTTTAAATTTTGTACATTGTTTGGATATTCTTAGCATGATAGACAGAATATAAATATTTTAAAAGAACAAATACAGCCATAAATAAAATTCCATAAACTTTTTTTTTCTAGTAGGACTTTAAGGGAAGGTGTTGGAATAGAGATAGTTGGAAAATACTGCTTGGAACTAATAAAAAAAAAAACTACTTTTAACTCGCACAGAGGGGGAATGAGATCATGACTGTTAAAAAGAAAAAAGAAAGATCAAAACATTGTCCAACATTCTACAGTAATTAATGACTCAGCTGACCTGCAGTGAAATGCAACTCATTAATTTTATAGAACAGTAACTGCACAGTTTCTGATACCGCCTGCTATAACTATGGTCTTGTCCAGCTCTATCAGCTTGATTTTAAGAAAGTAAGATAATTACTGCATAGGCAACAGTTTTCAAAACAAGATATTTTCCTTCTGCCTTTATGACTGGAGGAAGCCACTGAACCCAATTGGTGGGAGAGATCATGTGTTTAATACAGTGGAAATATTAAGCATTTGGTAAAAAAAAAAGTGGGTAACAAGATAATAGAGAGCCAGTTTGGTGTAGTAGTTAAGACACCAGACTAGAAATTAATTGGAAGACTGGAAATTCTAGTCTTGCTGTAGGCACAAAGCCAACTGGTTGACCTTGATGTGACTGTCTCTCTCAGCCATAGAAAGAAGGCAATGACAAAACTCTTTTCAAAAACCTTGCCAAGAAAACTGCAGGAACTAGTCCAGACAGTTCCCAGGAATCAAAAGTGACTCAAATATGTATATACACACATAAGAAAATATATTTTGGAATGAATACAACTTTATATCCCTGTAGAGCTGGTTTCTGATGCAGTTAGCTACATAATTTTATTTTTACTGCTTTTTTAGAATACACAGATCATCTATTGTGAACAATAGAGTGTAATGAATCATGGCAGGCCCTAGGATATGGAATCCTACCACAAAGAATGTCACAAGATAGAAGATTTACATGCACTGTGATCCCGATGAATACCACACCATAGATGTGCTTCTTTTCTCACAGTATGTCCTTCTCTTTCTATATGATTCTATTGCTTCAGTGTTCAGCCATCTTGCTTTACAAAAATCAGTGAGTCCATGCCATGCAAGGCAAAAGTTTCAGAAGACTACTGTGCTTTCTCATTCATTCAATGAAAGGTTTCTATTCTCCCCTAACTGAGAGCGAGAGCGAGAGCGAGAGAGAGAGGGGGGGGGACAGAGAGAGAGAGAGAGAGAGAGGAGGGGGGGTCAGCAAAGCAAAGTTTCCAACTGCTACTCCTTGGTTCCCAAAACAATTCCTACAGAATATTGGTTTGCAGTTTGGTTGACTTTTGTCAAAACAAAAACACAAAATCAAGCAGCTAGACTTTGGGGGGGGGGGGGTTGCCTTATCTACCAGTTCATGGACTTGGAGAAATTCAATCAATTTCTGCTCCTTTGTGTTAGAAGGTAAGGAGAATAATGAGTCTCTATAGAGAGCAAAATATGGGATAATAACATAAAAGAAAAAGAAGAAAGCAAACCATTTTATCATCCGCATAAGCAGAACTGTGATTCAGAAGCTGCATAAAGTGGCTATATTTTGTTTTTACAGATGCTTGGTGGTATATTGATTACTATTTATGCTGGATATACATAATGACTTAATGGTATATGGCAGTGAGCAGTGGGCAAAGCTCTCTACTTGTATTTTGTGTCATTTTCTTTTTTTAACCCCTGATTCTATCGTGTTTCTAAATGTATTTAAAGAATGCAGGGTAGGTTTTTCCAGTATTGTGAGTTTTGACATGAATATTCAGTATTCATATCTCTCAAGTAGTCTCGTATATGTATTCATAAATAATTACCATATTTATATCTAAATCAGTTAATCTAAATTTAGAAGAAGGGAAATGGAAATTAAGCAGATCAAATTTCCAAATAGTCCTTCAATAGACAATAAAAACATGTTCAAATATATGAAAAAATGAGAATTATAGACAAGATAATATTTCACAGTAATTTAAATTGAAATAGATTTTGAATGATATTTACAGTTGCAAAAAGTTGATATTTTAGGATAAAAAGATATCCATTCCCTATCAATTATAGTAAAGTTTACATTTAGTAAAGTTACATTTAGACATTTTGACAAATATATTTTACAGAACAATAGCAAGATAGTTTATAGACTTGTGTTCTGGATTTCGACTAGTTTCTAACACATTTTTTGTTTTGATGGCTTGCTGTAAGATATTAAAGTGATAGGATTTTTGGCCAGAATATTTACATTATCTAATGCTTTGAAATTTGGTGCAGTTGTTAAGGCACAAAGCTAAGCACTCTGAAACCATAAGTTCTTGTCCTACCTTAGAAACAAAGTCAATTATATGACCTTGAACCAAAAAAAATTGCCAAGAAAACTGCAGGGACAAAATCCAGGCAGTCATCACAGGTAAAAACAAACTAGAAGACACCAAACAAACAAACAAGCAGATATTATGATTCTGATGAATCATTCTTTTCATTTTTGTCTCTCATATGAAAACAGTAAAGGTAAGTCTATATTAATAGTACATCTATATTAATTAATTAATTATATTAATTAAACCAACAAATAAATGGATTATATGTTGTCGCTGAGTGGCTGTGAGGGAATTATTATTTATTTTTTATTATTTTTATTTCTTCTACATTGTGTTTTTATTTTCCCAAAATGAATGAATGAATGAATGAATGAATGAATAAATGAATGAATGAATGAATGAATGAATGAATGAATGAATGTTCTGTTATCTAGAGCAAGAGTGTCAAACTGCCGGCCTGCAGTCCAGATGCGTTATAGTGAAACCGCACCTACCTCATTGCCAGCAATGGCAAAAAAGTCACAATACATCGTGACACGTCATGTGACATGAGTTTGACACCCCTGCTCTAGAACAAAGAATGGCAGATTCTAAAAGGAAGCCCCAAAATCTGTTTCAATATATGAGAATATTTTTTTTTTAAAAAAATCAATAAATCAAATGCCCAAAGGCACTTTGGTCTGTGTTTTGAGGCTGGGAAAGTGTTGTACCATAATTTGGGCTCAATTTAATTCTGCTGGATATTAATGGCTGTCATCTCAAGCTGTATTTATTTTGCCTCTTCCTTTTCAAATATGGAATATGAGAGCCTTTCCCTTCCTTGAGGGAGATAGGTAGATAGGTAGATAGATAGGTAGATAGATAGACAGACAGACAGACAGACAGACAGACAGACAGACAGACAGACAGACAGACAGACAGACAGACAGACAGACAGACAGACAGACATGACATAGTCTAATTTGGGCATAAATTCAGCTGTATCTATATTTTTTGGGAAGGTCTAATTTGAAATAACGTATTCAGTAGTTAAGCCAAGTTTACTTCATTATAACATAAGATATGATTCAGTAGTGGGTTTCAGCTGGTTCGCACTACTTTGACAGACCCGGAAGCTAATTTTTTGTTGCCCAGGCCCAGAATGGACTTCCGGAAGCAGCATCCACACAGAAAACCAGTTGTTCACATATTTGAATCCTACCACTGATGTGATTCCATACTGTCATGACAACTAATGAAGGATGAATATGAAATACTGAATATACAAATATGAAATGCTAAATTTAAATTAATGTTTTAAACATCAACAAAGCCAAAAAAACTAGACACTGTACTTTTTGAAGAGAATTTTTAAAAGAGCATAATTCTCAAATTCAGTTCACAAGTTGAACATCCATTTCTATAACCAAGGAATTGTATATTGTTCTCTTATTTCATTTATTGAAGAGTTCTTCTGTAGTTTAAATTGGTTTTTAAACTACTGGCAAAGTATTATTAGTTGTGAAGTTAAGATATGTAGAATAACAAAATCACCAGACTGTTTTATCATAAAGATGCACATCTAAATACTAATGACCTAGGAGGAGCAAAAAGTGTACTTATTTATTAGCTTTTTGTACTTCTTTTCTTCAGCTATAAATTCACTTTAGAACTTTTACTTGTAGGGCACAAAAAAACCCTATTTTATGCTATCATTTTCTCAACAACTCAGTTTCTTATACAATCTAATGGGAATTATTAATAGCTTCTTTCTGTTAAGTGAAACTCAATCCAATTCTTCTTAGTTTCCTTCCCTCTGGTCCTTCCAACTGCTTTTTAGTAGACTTATTGGCACAAGTAAGATAAACTGGATTTGTCCTAGTGAATGTTTATTCAGCCGTATCTAGTAATGCTTCCTTTATTACAAGTGATTCACCAAATCAAAGGGAACAAACTAATAAACCACTACTCCTTTTTTTTACAATACACAAAAAGTAAGAGGCACATTATGAACTGAACAAGAGAGGAGTGAAAAATCATATCTTTTATATCTCTTTGAATGAAAATTCTTCAACAGCAATTTGATATTTTTTTTGTCAGTCTGCTTGTAGTCTTAAATGCATCACTCAGGTCAGACAACTTATTTACTTGTCTTTACCTAAACACTTACCAATGTCAAAGCAGGTGCTTCTCTTTAATATTATCTCTGAAAAACTGTTAACAGAGAAACATGAAACCCCCCCCCCAATCTTGTGGACAAAGAGTGCTAGAAATAAAGAAAATATAGCTAGATGTAAATGAGTTGGGAAAAGCACCATTTCTTCTATTGAACAAGTACAGTGGCTATAGCTATCAGAGAAATGAATTATGCACAGAGGGGTGAATAGAGTTGTCTGAACCCCAGAATCTCAGAGAGAACCCCAAACTTAGGTGGCATCTCAAATGGTGTGAAAGTTTAGACTTGAGTCCCTGCAAACTGAGGGCAATTGGAACAGTTACTTGGCTCAATGCCAGTAACTGTGAAAAGAAAATTGGAGTCCAAGTGGACAATCACTTAAATATGAGCCAGCAGCAGCAGCCAAAAAAGCCAATACAATCCTAGGCTGAATTAATAGAGGAATAGAATAAAGATCACATGAGTAATAGTACCACTTTGCAAAGCCTTGGTAAGGCCACTCTTGGAATACTACATCCAGTTTTGATTACCACAATGTAAAATGACGTTGAGATTCTGAAAAGAGTACAGAGAAGAGCAACAAAGATGATTAGGGGCTGAAAGCTAAAACATGTAAAGAACGGTTGCAGGAATTGGGTATGTCTAGTCTAGTGAACTAGGGACTAGCAGACTAGGGGACACATGATAGAAGTATTCCAATATTTGAGTGGCTGCCACAAAGATTAGGAGGGCAAACTATTTTCCAAATCACGAGAAGGCAAGATAAGAAGCTATGAATGGAAACTAAGCAAGGAGAGAAGTACTATAACCTAGAACTAAGGAGAAAGTTCCTAAAGGTGAGAACAATCAACCAGTGGAATGGCTTGCCTTCAGAGGTTATGGGTGTCCATCACTGGAAGTTTTCAAAAGGAGACTGTACAGCCATTTGTCTGAAATAAGTACATAAAAGAGAGCCATTGACTGTAGTAGTTAAGGGATGAGGTCAGAAATCAGGAAACCATGAACTCTAGTTCTGCCTTAGGCATGAAAACCAGTTGGGTGAGTAGAGTAGTTTATATGTGATTATGTCATCCTCTGATAATGAAAGCCTGTTTCTAGTCTTCTACTTCTTATGCAAGACAATAGTTTCTATTTTCTTCTTCTTTTCCCTGTTTACAACTTTCACATTCTCGTATTTGTTTCTTATGATTAGGAGCATGCTATTCACACAGCAAAACATATTGCTCTAAATAAAACTTGCACTATCAAAGCAACTGTGAACATAATAGCAAAGCTGAGGAATTTGTTTCTCTCATTATTTTGCAACTTACAGCATATAATTTATGACTTTGGCTATAATTGCAAAGTCTTCTGTTTTATAACACAGCAATTATACTCTTGTTTATTTTCAGATGAAGTGCCTCTGGTCAGATGTTGCTCAGATTCCTGTCTGAGAAGTTAGGCATCCTTCTTGGAGGCCACTTTCTACTTTAGTTCTGAATTCAGGACAAAACAGTCCTGATGAGGCTTTTTGACCCCTGATATCTTTGATTATATTACAGTTTGGGGATTTTGTTTGTTGTCTCTTTTATAGAACATTATATTTTTTTTCACATGTGGTGGACTTGTAAGGTTATTAAAGCTTTTTGGATAAAATTATGGTGGAACTTACAACAAGTTTTTAAAAGAAGAATATTTTTTTTGCCTCAGTTGTTTCTCCTAGGTATTACACATAATTTAGACGTAAAAGAAACGAACCTGATGTTGTATTGTTTAACTGCTGCCCGTTTGCTAATAGCTCAAAATTGGAAGAGTCAAGTTTTACCTACAATAGAGGACTGGAGAGTGAAGGTTTCGCATCTTGCTGNCCTATTTATGTAGAATTATACTTTGTGGAGTTAGGGGTATTAATATAAGGTTACTTTTAGATGAATAATATCCTGGGATTTGGTTTGGGAAGTCCGGGTGGGGGGTGGGGAGGGGTTTTCATTAATTGTGATGTACTTGTGATTGCTTTCTTTTTTATGTTGAAAATAATAAAATTTTTATGGAAAAAAAAAAAAAAAACAAAAAAACATTATATTTTTTGTTTTCTTTGCAACCCAAAATTTCAAGGATAGATGGACAGTCATATAATTGACTATGTGTTTTATTCACATTATGAGATTTTTTTTTCTTGGCTATATATATGGTGTGACCACAACCAATTGTGTCATTTATTCAATAAACCATGATTAAACAAACCACAATATAGAATTAGTGTATTTCCCTTCTCTACTCTTATCCATCAGTATAATCACCTTGTCTATTTATATTTAGTAAGTTCAATTAAACTGTTTTCTAGAACTTATTTTTATTTCATTTGTTCTATTATGTACAGATAGAAAGATGCTAGTATTGTTAATATCAGTGTGGTTAAAATGGCAAAATAATAAAGATATTGGAGCACTTTGGGGGTGTGTGTGTGCAAATAATGAAAGCTGCAATTTATATACTACTAAAACCCTCAAAGCTTTCTCTCTAATAATGACCCAATGGGTCATAAAGTTTTCTAGTAATCCATATAATTGATAGATGCCAAGAAGGTAAAGTATGGCAGATAGAAAAGAGGAGGGTTACTGTGGTCTTATTGAGAACTGAAATTACCTAAATAATACAATGTGGCACAATTGTGTTATCCTCCACAATGACCAATAGCATCACTGCTTGTGCACAATGTGAGCAATTAAAATCTCTACTCTACAGCATCTCCAAGGATAGTCTAAAAGACCTCTGTCTTTAATCCTGCTTGGGTTTTACTTTGAGTGGTAAAGTATGAGGTAAAGAGGTAGAGATCCTCAAGAAGTCCATTCAAGTCAAACTTAGAAAGAAATGTTACTCAAAACCAGCTTCCAAACCGAGTTTGTTTTTTTAAAAAAAAAAAACAAAACACAATTGTACCTAAAACATATATCCAGTTCAGTAATTCAAAGTCAACGTAGCAACCCAAAATAGAAAAGGAAACAAAGGCATATCCCACTCAGGTCCTCAATGATTGAGTTCACTTCTTCGTTATTGTTTTTGCCTTTAC
This sequence comes from Protobothrops mucrosquamatus, assembly GCF_001527695.2. NCBI lineage: Eukaryota > Metazoa > Chordata > Lepidosauria > Squamata > Viperidae > Protobothrops > Protobothrops mucrosquamatus. The sequence continues at coordinate 239,792 of NW_015387636.1, forward strand.
CTTGCAACATACTTCTCTCATTGTATAGAGTAAGCTAACATCCTTTTCTTAGATTATACAAAGTAAGAATCCTGAAGCAGAATGTGTGTAAGGATACAGGTTTTAAAAATACTATTTAATTATTTAACAATAAAAATATTCTTAGCATATGAAAAAAAATTTAAATGTATCTGACTGGCTTCTATGTCTGGATCATAGAAGATTTTCCAAGATGGTTTGCAATTTTACTTTAGTTTCTTAGCTGAGGGTGGTGAGAAAGAAATACTCTAAATTATTGGTAATTTCATACTCTCTCTTTTCTCTAAATCAGCGGTTCTCAACCTATGGGTCGCGACCCCATTTGGGGTCGATCGACCATTTCACGGGGGTCGCCAAGCAAGGCTGTCCGCCATTTTTTCCCCCTTTTCCAGTGGGTGCCTTACCTCCCTTGAGCTGGGCCAGCTGGTGGTCGGCCTGCTCCGTCTCTGCCATTTGCCAGCTACGCCTCAGCCGGCGCAAGGGGCAGAACCATGCATGTGCGGCACTCCCTTGCAGGGAAAGTCCTCGACTTAGGACCGGTTGGGTAGTCCTCGACTTACGACCGGTTTAGTCCTCGACTTACGACCGGTTTAGTCCTCGACTTACGACCGGTTGGGGTCGCAGCATTAAAAAGGTTGAGAACCACTGCTCTAAATCATGACCACGCTGATAGTATTAATGGCAATACACAGCTGAATAAACACCATTGCATTGCATCTTTGATTTTGTAATCAAGAAGGTGAAGCCCTTATTTAACCTGAAATCTTTCATCTATTATTATTCTCAATGCCTGTGGAATTGATTACATTTTTTTTTGTCTCAGTCTCTTTCCTTCCATTTGCCATGGCCTAGGTAGGAGACAGCAGAGAAAGCTGTTTTTCTTCTAGGAGACAGATGAAATGAGTTGGTTCTGCATATGGAAACGGAATATGATTTTACATGTGTGAGGAGACATTTTCATTTGGCCTTTAATTCTTTGGGTTTCAACTCTCTCATTTATTTTCCTACATGCTTCAGGCAAATATTGCCTGTTCATTTGCAAATAGGAATTGTTTATCTTTGAAAGGATCCAGGAATTATATGGAAAGGAAGAGGAGGAACAAATGCCTTTTAACTAAGTATCTCATCAATGCAAAACTGTTTATTTGGCAGTTTCAAGAATTGTGTAGAGAAGTTCAATGTCTGCCTTCTACTGCATTTCTACACAATACAATTTTGATTACATTGTCATCATATAGGAAGAGAAAGATCCGCTTTGCAGATCTTGAAACTGGAACTATACTTGATCAACACAATCTGTTTAATAGTTTAAGACATTTTCTAGATTTGCACATTTTGGCAGCTGTTAACTAGTAGATGGTTCACACAACATGCTCAGCCACAAAAGAACCAGCCAGCTTTAACACTAACCAAGCTTAGCATGTTGTACACATTTATCTAATAGGTCTTTCAATTGGACTCCATATAGTAGTTAGGCATGGAAAATGACCCTATATTATTGTGTTATATGAGAATTATTATTTCAATTCAAAAGTGGTTTAAAGAGACTTGATCAATGGAAAACACTTATCATGTATAACTTTGATAGTATTTTATTTAAAAAGAGGAACAATGTGAATGGTTGGTACTTCACACTTTCTATTTATGCAACTTATACCATGATATTACCCAAAGTATCACGTATGTAAATGCATTTAAATTTAATCAATCACAGAATTAAAAGAGCCATTGAAACTACTGGGTTTAATTCCCTTCTTAGAGAGATGTTTCTGATAGATTAATTTCCTGTTCTACCAAATTTAAACACAAAGAATGCAAGAGACAAAGAGAAAAATAGGAACTGAAATTAATTCTGTCCATTATGTTCATTGGGACATTTGCCAACTGACTGGGTATCACTATAAAACTGGAAATTAGAAGTTATAATTTCCATTGAATTAATACTCCCTTTTTTAGATGTTGTTGTCCTAAACTAATGATTCTTTAATTGGTCTGAGCACTACTTACTAGTATTATTTTTTCAATTCCTAAATTCAGAACTGATGCTAGCAAGTACGAATGCTAAACTAGGTTCCCATGAAGATTCTGGCTTCTTGCATCTGTGTATTGCAAACTTTAAATCTGCTATACTAACTTGTTTTAGTACTTGTCATTTTAAGAAGAAACAAATTCATAATAGGAGATGAAGGTTTCCAAACTATTGATTACACACAGCAGTCACAACCACTGATCAATGACAATTCTACTTAAGCATGTTGCTGTATTATAATACTTGCATGCAACTCAAATTCTTGTTCTGCCCCAATTTCCACCATAAAATAATACTAGGAAGGTTGTACCTTTGTCTCTTATTTAACGTTTACATTCATTCCACAGTTCAGGCATTCTCAAAACATATGTTCTGCCATACATTCATAGACATACATAGACAGCAATCCCATATCCATCTTAATTTATGCAGATGACACTATCATTTTCTCCCAAACTCAGGTCTGCCTTGACAGGGCCTCCAGACTCTAGCATGAAAAATGAGAAGTTAATTATTTGAAAATGAAGTTAGTTTAATTTACTAAGCAGTGTGCCAACTGAGACCACAATTGGAAAAGTAATGTCATTCAAATTGAACAGATTAGGGTTTTTAAATATCCTGAAATTTATTTTTAATCTACTACCTCTTGGAAGCAACACTGAGAAACTATGGCTTATGCCCAGAAGGCTTCCAAAAGTATAATTAGATTTGCAGGATGTAACAGTTACAACTTCATTCCTGCAACAGTGAAATTATTTGAGCACAGTTGCTGAGTTCCCTACCGTATGGACAACAACTTTGCATTAGGAAGATATAAAGTCCTTAAAGCAACTCAGGCAAAACTTATTAAAATCCTGCTTTGTGCGCCTCAATCCACCCTACACATTTCTTCAACTGGAACTAAGCTGTTCTTCTGTGGAAGACCGCACAAGAATGTATTGCTTGAAATGTTAGCTAAAACTAACTTTGATTCAGTATGTAAGTGTACTTCTTGGGGAAAAAACCTGTACTGCCAGATTCTTCACACTATGATCTCTCAAGTCAATTTCTTATAATACTTGAACCGAGGTGAAACATAAATCAAACAGAATTTTTGATTTGGATCTTCTGAATAACAGATAAAAATTCTATGGGACTCTAAAATAGATCTTTGACTATACCAAATTATCTTATCATAATTCTTTCCATTCTGCATAAGAGGATGCTTATATTACCAAGAATCTTGAGCATACTAGAGGGGTGATTTAATAGCATCCCATATATGGAGCTCCTCTGTCCATGTTCAGATGAGGCTATTGAGAAAGAATAATATCCTAAATCAAGACGTTATGTTATATAAAATTATACCTTTGTGAAAACTCAACTTGCAAATGGAGTAAAAACAATTTGTTATTTCTGTCTAGACTAATCATTGAAATTTTATTAGCAAATGAGCATGAGGAACATAGTGTGGTGCCATGTACGATTATTTTAATCCAGGTTTTAAAATGACTTGTTAAATTAATCAATATAACAAGTGTCAATGTAGGCATTTTCAGAAGCAATTGAGTTTTACATCTGTCTTTACTAGGTTGAAATACTATGGGGAATAACCAACATTTTTAAGGACCATGTCTATTATTTTCAGTAAATCCCAACTGATGGTTACTTTTGTCAATCATTTCTTTTAAATAATAACCTTCATGGAAAATTCTTTTAGGACCTTATTTAGCTTAACAGTTCTTACCTAATTTCTATTCCAGTTGGTCAAGGCCTCCTGAGTTTTGGCATGTGGTTGAGTCCAAGTAGTGTTTAATACTTCTATTCAAAATGACGAGATACCACCTACTTTGAAGGACATGGCAGAATGCCTACTTATCAAGACATCACCCCTAGACCCACAGTGTTGGATATCTTTCATCCACTCTCCAAACTTCCATTTCTAATTGTTGTTTGGTGGATGACCTTTAGATCAGTCAGGATGGAGGTGAATGTAACATTTCTAGATCTCTCAATGGCTTTCAATTCTATCAAGTAGTATTGTTCTGTACTAGCTTTGGACTTATGGAGGCACTAGTCTGTAGTGGTTCTCCTCTTTTCTATATTGCCAATTCCACTCAATGTTGATTTGTAGGAAAGGTCTAACCCTAAGCTGCTAAAGTATGGGGTGCCTCAGAGTTTAGATGTTTCACCCATCTGTTTTAACATCCACATGAAACCACAGTGCAAAGTCATTCAGTGGCNGTGATATATCTCCACCTAGCAATAGGTGATTCTGTTGATGTACATATAATGCCTGGAGGTTATGATGGTCTGGATGGGGAGGTATAGACTCTCGCTCAACTCTAGCAACATAGGGGTTTTCAGACTCCAATGTCAGCTCTGAGATAAACCAGACTATGAAACCAAAATTATGAATGCTAATACTACTTTTTAAACAGGGGTATACCAACAGAATTTTGCAAGTTTGGATTTGTCTCCCCCTCTCCATGCCTTTATATTTACAAAAAGCAGGAAGGTCAACTCTGAGATGTTTTGTCCAATTATATTTCAGCTTTGGATTCAAATTTCTTTGTCTGACTGTTACCTTGGTTGGGGCTCCTTCTATTCCTTAAGATTATTCTTACATCCCATGACAGCTAAGATAGGGTGACATGTCATCATTGAGGCTTAGTAGAGTTGAACTTCCCTGGATAAAATTGATGCTTTCATTGACCCAACTTTCACTGAATAGATGTCCATCAAAACTGGCCCTGTTATATGCATATTTCATAACAATCTGTAATTCTGCACCAACAGAGGTCAAGACCATTGCCTTTCATTCCTTTCTTCTATCCACCTGTGTATAAGTACATTAAGATTTATATATGAAAAGGTTTGATATAAAATTCAGTAATTTTAGTAATTACTTCATTATTTCAATTAATGAAGTAATTAATTCAGTATTTTCAGTAACCTGATGATTATAATGAGATCTGTAATATACAGGAGCTGTTATTTACTTTTGATGGGTTAGGAGTGCAGTAATTTCTCCTGGAAACATGTTGTTACCCAATGAAATATACATTATAATCCTCTTCTGATGGAATTGTTTACTCTTATTTCTCTCGTTACTGCTATTGTCTAGAAAATCTCAAGTCTTGATCTGTAGTATACACAACTTCCCCCATTCTTTATATTTTTCCCAAAATCAGATCAATAATTTCCAGATATCTAGAAATATATCCTAGCTTTTACCCAAAGACTAAATGTCTGTGTATTTTTAAAATCATATGCAAAAAAATACTTCACTGATATTCATTGGGTCAAAAGTTTTATTTGCCTCTGCAGCAGATTCTGTGCTATGCACCAGTTTTTAATCATTATGCTATATTGTAACAATAAACAAAATTAAAAAGCCTTGGGTGCAGCAAATGATCAGTGGAGTTGACTTTGCAGATTGCTGAATGCCTCAAGGAAAGTTTTTTTTCCTGAAATGCCTTGATAAATGTGGGCATTTCTAAGATATTCATTACTATGTTTTCCTGCTTATTTCAATATGTTAGTCTCAAACTTTCTTTCATTCACTCTATTTATATTCCACTTTTCTGCTAACAAAAGAAGTTCAAAGTGATTAACAATAAGCATAAAAGCAATGCAATTGAAAATATAGTCCATAACATCTTTAAAATATATTCAAATTAAAAACAAACAAATAAAATGTCACAATTGCATCTCCCAAGCTGTAGCCAAAAATAGTACAGTTATATTGTCATCATGGTTTAGGAACAAAGGTCAAGCATATATGCTAAATCTCACTTTTATAAGGGTTCTATACAATTTTCTACCTAAACTCCAGTTATAAAACAAAACAAATCAAAAACCTAAAAGGGCAAAGTGATTGGACAAAGATTTGATTTGGAGATTTCAGCCAAAGATGAGTTGATCCAATCTACAAATTGAACATTTAAAATATATATATATATATATAGAAGCATTGAACTTAATTTGGAATTCAGAAATGTAAATTCCTTAACCCAAGGTTTAACTAGTTTATTTTATTTTGTTTTTGTCAAACTGGACCAGCAGAAGATAAAAGTATAATGCCTGGCTTTATAGCAGTCACAATATTCAGGTCAGCATGGATGGGAGTGTTTTTATCTGAAAAGGATCAAATATTTTTTTACACTGCAGAAAGAATTTTAATAATCAGTAATAATCATAGGAGACTCTTTCTCCCATTGGCTCAAATCAACCAAGACCAGAAACTATGTTGCAATCAGGTACATTTTAACAAAGATCTGAGAAAGATCACTGAAAGCAGATCTCTGCTAAGCAATCAACTGATAAATAGGAAAGCCAATTGCTTCGGCAAGGGTAATTAACCAGACAAAGAACCAGTTCACCACACTTCCCCAAACCTCCATATACGCCACTATCTACACAACAAAGGCAAGCCTACAGACACAAGGAAGGACAATTAAGATTAAGAGTCACACAGTAGGACCAGAAGATATACACACCAATACACATCAAGCCCACAACAAGAACCCAGTCCCCCTATAAAACAACCTCTCTGTATCTCATTTTTTTCTGTAGTTACCAACACAAGCAAACCTCTTTGTTTGAGAATAAATAAATCTCCTTTCCACACAGCAAGTCTGGGTTTCATTCTGATTTGTTCTTGTGCAACCCAGCTCAAACTGAGACCCCAAATTATTCTTTTGACAACACTATACTGACAAATTTTATTGAAAAATCTTTACCCAAATCAGCAGAGAACAACAATTTATTTTCTGCCCTTGCTGTTTATTCTTGTATACTTATCATTCCACTCAGTTACCTTTGTGAGCCCGCTTGAATAGAAGGTGCTTGTTTGGCTCTATCTGTTGAAAGAAGATGCTCAGAACCAATTTAGTCAATTTTCTGTAACATTTTCCCATTTTAGAAGTCAAATGGGACTTTGATTAAATATCCTGCTGAGGAACATCTTAGACTTATGAACTAACAACTCATCTATTTCCTGGGGTATACATCTCAAACAGAATGCTATCTCGACAAAGGCTTTGAATCCCCTAGCAAGCTTTCAGTGCAATACATATATTAGCCCTAGCTAGAACCCATGTGGGACCTTAGAATCCTGCTAAATTTTCTAGAGCCACAAATTCACATTAACAATCAAACAACATGTATGTAGCTCTGTACATGTATTAGGAATATTTTTTTTCTGTGTAATTTTAAAAATATTTTCCTAATATACCTCATATCTCTGAGGATTCATTCTTGAATATTCCTAAACTAAGCCTTTCTCATTTCAAGACTCGGTCCCATGAGTCTGCCTAGGTTATGACATCAAAACCAGAAACAAAGATGCAATCAATGACAATCTGTTGGTGAATGACATAAATCAGTAATAGGGAACTTCTGATATAAATGGTGAGGCATGAAAAAGAAAGTTGAAATGTCACATGGAATCAAAACCAAATTACTAACATAGTATCAGGAAAGTATATTGTGCCAATCCAAGAACAACAAGCATTTGCTTAGCAGGTGAAACAAGCAAATGTCTGCGTACAAAAGCTAAGGCTGAGGCAACTTCTTACAAAGAATATGCATGGAAAACTCCCAATTTAAAATATCAAAAAAATATTGAGACTTAGAACTAATTAGGCAAAACATTGGATATGGCTTTGATACTGTCTCCATAACCACAGGTTCAGTGAGAAAACCAATGTACACTGACCTGGAGATTTGCAAGCAACCTGTAAACCTGAGCAAAATATTTTGGCATGCAACTGAACCAGAAGGGGAAATGCTAACTCCCTGCTCTTTGATTCTTGGTGATCTTTTCATATAGATAAGACTAAACAGAATGAAGAAAAGGCCACTCAGTACTTATAAGTCACTCATCTTTGGTACCCGGGCATAATTGAAGACTCAGTCCTGAAGGAATATCAAACACCACACTGGCCTAAGGGTATTCATTAATTTTCTTAGTCTGCACTTCTTTGAAGGAATTAGAGTGATCTTTATCACAACTGGACCCCTACACAAAGACATCAAAGTAACTAGGAAACATACTCTAAAGCAATGCAAATTTCTTCATTTTCCTTGCTTTATCTTCAGGGAGAAATAAGATTCAGTCCAGGTCAGAGTTCAGCTTTTTCATGATGCTAGTAAAAATTTTAAATGATAGTTCCCACATTGCACTAAAAGCAAAATACAGTTTACTTCTTCCTAGTTCATATGTTACGTGAACATAGACAGCTGAGGCTTATTGAATAAGTCAGGGTCACACAATATAGCGGGGCAAAGCTTCAAAGGTTTTCTTATATTTGCAAGAGCCTATTTTGGCTATATGAAACAAATATAGGGAGGCAAATTGTGGCCATCCCTTGTAAAGTTCTTAAGCAAATCATAACTTAATGCAATATATGAAGTCAGTCACTGATTCCCATATAACAAATCTGCTTCTTTTGCACTACTTATTTTAATATAACATTTATGATTTATGTTGACATATTTTTAAATATTTTAAATTGAGTTATCTAATAAGTGATAGATTTTCAGAAATATCAAAATAATTTACAGTATAGTCAACCGCTTTTAGTGCTAATTTGAGACTGAGAGCAAGATTCAGATATGCTCTCAGCCTCAGAAGATCCTGAATGACTGTGGGCCAGAAGTGTTCAATCCAATCTATTGTTATTGGGAGATAAAATAAAGGGGGAAATGATTTTATACCATTTTGAGATATTATCAGAAATGTGGTATGTAAAACTATTGAACAAATTTCTCTTTCAAACCACATAAAATATGAATTTGCAAAGTTTTCCAAGCCTGAAATCAATGAATTTAATATTGTCTGCATTTTCTGCATCGGATGAGGAGAGCACATCTTTCTCTTTCTGTCCTGGCCACTTTTTACAGAGGAAAGACTGAGAGCATTTTAACAAACTGCATCACTGTCTGGTTTGGTGGCAGCAGTGCCTCACATAGAAAGTTCATACAGAGATTGGTAAGGACAGCCGAGAAGATCATAGGAAGCTCACTTTCTGGTATTCAGGATGCTACTTATAAGCGCTATGTGCTTAGAGCTCAAAGCACACAGAGACCTCACACAACCATTTTACGGTCTGTTTTGTTGCTGCCCTCTGGGAGGAGGTTTCTAAGTATTTCTAGCAGGACTACCAGATTCTGAAACAGCTTTGTTCCCTATGCCATCCATCTGATAAACTCACAAGATTCGTTTTTCACGCCATGCACATGTGCACATAATCCGAATAAGACTGTGTTGTTTCTCTGTGTCATATAATATATGTGGGTACATGCATGATTCTGTATTTATGTATTTATTGTTATGTAGTGTATATTGGAGGTGGTGACCCTTTTAGAGCTATATGGAATGAAATCTCATTCTTTTGGTAATATATTTTATTGATTTTTTTAAAACATAAATCACAATAATTGGTAAACAGTGTGTTGTCTGGGTTACATTTGTAAAACAATCATTAACAATTGATTTCTATAATCCATAAGTCACATAATGGTTTTAGTTAATTTTCTCTTTTCCCAAAATATCCTCTTTTGCAAACATTGAATTAATACAATTCTTATTGTTTTGATAGATAACAATTAAATATATAATTTTCCCAATATTCCTGAAAATAATAGTTACATCAATATTAATATTTCTTTTCTATCCAATCATTCTGGTTGCATTATCATAGATCCTGTTACAGTCCTTATTTTAATTTGTTTCTCCCACCAAATTCTAGGTATTCTCACTGGTTAAGATTTTTTCAAAAATTAATTACATTTAAAAATTTAACTCTATTTTTCCATATGAACCATCTCACACTTTTACATTTCTTAAGGAATAGATAGAACAATGAAAAAAGGAGAGCAAGAGTAAAGAAACATAAAAAATAACATATTACTTAAAATATATATCTATCCTAAGCTAATATATATGAATGATATATTCATCTCCTAAATTTCTTATTCTTTTTAACCATAATTAAAATGTTTAATCTTTAAACATTCCATTTAATACATCTAGTCATCTAGTCCTTTAACTCTTATTCAAAACATTTTTATCCATTATAATTTTCTTAAATTCAATCACATTTAAGTATCTAAAACATTTCCTTTATCTAATTCATTTCAACTTTTTTATATTACTCATATCAAGAAAGAGAACAAAAAAGGGAAAAAAGGCATACTAAATTGTTTAGGGAATTCATCCCTCTTAGAATGACATATATATTCCAAAACTTTTGTATTTCTTTAACCATATTCAAACAAATGTTTCTTTTTTAAGTATTCTCTCTGGCAAGTCCCATCATCTATTTTCTTGGTTTCCACTTTAGTCTTTTTCCTTTGCCCAATGTATTTTGCTGAATCAAAAAGTTTTTCTGTATGTTCGTAAATGTTGCTGTAGATATAAAAAGTAAATCAGGCGAAGTGTCTTTGTACAGGGCTTTGGCCTTTCCACATTTGTTGAAAATATTTTTCTTTCTCTCCACTTCTCTTATCATTTCCTTTCTCTCCAATGTTCCTGACATCTCTACAGTCAATTTTATTTAATCTGTTTTCTTGTCCTCAGATTTATTTTGTAGTCTTAAGGGATAAGTTGTTTTTTCCAATTTTTGTGAATTTTTTTCCACTAGGATTAAATCATGTTTCCTTTTGTTAAGTTTTATCTTTAAGTCTCTATTCTCAGTTCTATATCTACATATTTACCTGTTTTATATGTTCCTTCTCTGTTGTTGTTTTCTGAAAATTTTTTGGTGAGGAGTTAACTTAGAAATAGATTGATTTATATTTTCAAAGTTATTTTGGATTTCTTTGTGGTTTAAAGTCATTGTTGTTTGAATTAGTTGCAGTATACTATATATCTCCTCCTATGAAATATTTATGTTTTCTTGATATGTTCTTTCTACATGTCTCTGATCCATGATGGCCAAGAATGTGAGTTTTTCTCTTCCTTTCTTTTCTCTGCAAATAGCTTTAGAGTCCCAATTAAATAGATATTTGTAATCCAAATAGTTTTTAAAAAATGTCTTTTTCTGACATTTATAAATCTCTCTTTGTTTACAGCCCAGATTATTGTCTTTTTTGTCACAGCTGTTTTTGTTGTTAAAAGATTTGAAGGTTACAAACACAGATTAGCTTTTCCCAGGTTTTGCCAAGTCTTATATTAAAGTCATAGCTGTCATAGTCTTCATCCATCAATAAGTGTCAGCAACTATTTCCATATATTTTGATCCTCCATAAAAAGATTAATTCACTGCTTCCATTGGTATAAGGGTGGGGTGGAAATCCCCCTCCTTCCCTTTCAGAGGTATTTTGCTTCTTAGAGATCTTTTCTAGGAAATTAAATGTAGAATAGAAAAGAGATCGAATTCCTCACCCAATTCAAAGCACGCTGTTCATAGTTGTGCTGGTTAGTGCTTTTGGACTTTGGTTGCTAGTAGCTTGGGCTGGTCGATACAATAGGGCCAGCCTTTCTTCTGTTGGGTTAAAAGGCTTTTCCCAAGTTGAATGGAATGGCCGCCGCCATTCCAGAATCACTGGAGCACCCTTCTTTCTTATGACTAAAAATAACTATTTTTTAAAAAAAATCATGTAATGTGATCATATTTTTCTGATTACTGCAATGCTTTAACTTCCCTCACTTTCAGACTTTTTCTTTTTTCTTTTCTTTTTTGAGAAAGAAACATGATTTACTAGGATTTGCCTTGAAAAAAAATTGCAATTCAAACTTGTAGTTAATTTAAGTTTAAATGTCAGGTTCAGCTTCATTTGTTGAAGTGTCATTTGATACTGTATGAAAAAATGTCAAATCTGTTCTGCTACTTTTGGAACACATGATCCCTAATTAAAGCAAATCATGTCCCATCTTCAATTATTTTATATTAATATCTACCCAAGACTTCTTTTCTATTGAAGTTTATTCCCTATATATGAAACATACTGGTGTCTTAAGCTTCCTTCATATGCAGCTGTAGTGGTCCTTTTCTTCTTAAATCAAAATAACTCAATAAAAAACAAAATCAATAAAAAAACAAAATATTAGAACAGAACAGAAAAAAACAGAACAGAACAGAACAGAATAACAGAGTTGGAAGAAACCTTGGAGGTCTTCTAGTCCAACCTCCTGCTCAAATGGTTGTCCAATCTCTTCTTTAAAAACTTCCAGTGTTGGAGCATTCACAACTTCTGGAGGCAAGTTTTTCCACTTATTAATTGTTCTAATTGTCAAGAAATTTCTTCTTAGTTCTAGGTTGCTTATCTCTTTGGTTAGTTTCCATCCATTGCTTCTTGTCCTGCCCTCGGGTGCTTTAGAGAATAGTTTGACTCCCTCTTCTTTGAGATATTGGAACACTGCTATCATGTCCCCCCTCGTCCTTCTCTTCATTAAACTAGACATACCCAATTCCAGCAACCCTTCTTTATATGTTTTAGCCTCCTGATCATCTTTGTTGTTCTTCTCTGCATTCTTTCTAGAGTCTCAACATATTTTTAATATTGTGGTGACCAAAACTGGATGCAGTATTCCAAGTGTGGCCTTACCAAGGCATTGTAAAGTGGTATTAACACTTCATGTGATCTTGATTCTATCCCTCTGTTAATGCAGCCCAGCACTGTGTTGGCTTTTTTAGCAGCTGCAGCACACTCTTGCCACTAGGATTCCAAGTTCCCTCTCACAGTTACTATTATTGAGCAAGGTGCCACCTAGACTGTACCTGTGCATTGGTTTTTCTTGCCTAAATGTAGAACCTTACTTTTTTCACCACTGAATTTTATTTTATTAGATAGTGCCCAAAGTTCAAGTCTGTCAAGATCTTAAGCCTATCTTCTGGAGTGTATCTTAAGCCTATCTTAAGCCTATCTTCTGGAGTGTTGGCTATTCCTGCCAGCTTGGTGTCATCTGCAAATTTAATAAATTCCCCATCTATATCCTCATCCAAATCATTGATGAAGATGTTGAAAAGTACTGGGCCTAAAACAGATCATTGGGGTACCCCACTGCATTACTTTTTCCATAATTCAAGGAATATGTCATAACTGAAAAACCTTCAAGACTGCATGTAATATATAGATGAAAGGAAGCAAATAATAGAAGGAAAATAATAAGATGATGTTCTGTTCTAAAAGTTGATCCATGTGAGGGAGACTCACAGTTGGACAAAAAAAGAATGAAAGCAATCTCTTTTTTTTCTTTCAGTGGAATCTTTCCTTCTAAGTCAGACTGGTTCTTGAATTAAACAAGACCATCCATTCTTAGAAAAGATTTAAAACTAGCATCACTAATTCCAAAATTAGACATTATATTTGGAATAATGTCAGTTCGCTGGTATCAAGACTATTAATAATAACCAAGAAAGCTAGTTTCCTTTAAGTCACAGGTTTTTTATAAAAGAGGAATTGTTTGGTTATAGAGCCTTGGAAACCAAGTTGATGTGCCCTTTATACACAGAAGCATATAAAAACAGAGAGAGTTTGTAGTTTTGATGACTTTGATCATTTTTAACTCTCCCTTGATTTAAGGAGGACGTAACTTCCCATATGTGACATATAAAGGGGTTGTCCATCTCTTTTTGTTCTTTATCTTACTCATAGATTTCCAGTACAATTGCTAGCCATCATTCCAGTAATATTTCATGATTACAAAACATCCTATTCCACTGCAATTTAATATGGCCATCTTATTCACTTTAGTCTATGAAACAATTTCTTCACTCCATTTTAGTCCTGATCTTTGTTTTTTTTAATTTAACTATTAGCTGCACATCTTATTTTGGAGTCTTGACTAGACAGCCAAGGAAACAAAACTAATGAATCACTGAACACATCAGTCCAGAACTCTCACTCGAGGTGTGAATGATTATGCTCACATTTTCCTACTTGGGATACATTATGTGAAAAAAATACCTCTGTGGAGAAGAACCCAGTACTAAGACATGTGGAAGAAAAGAGAGGAGGATGACTGGAAGCAAAGTGGATAGGCAGTTAAGAGTGATGATGAGTGTAGCATTGGGAGATATGAAACACTGAGACAGATCAACATAGAGAAAATCTACCTACGTGATCACTAAGGATCCACAGTTATTTGATAGAGCAGAATCAATCAATTATATTTCTTTTCTAGAATTAGATTTGTTGGAAGTCAGCACCCACCCACTTTCCTAGAGAAGGAAATATTTTGGGGAATATTAAAAATGGCAAAAAGGAATAATGGAGAAAAATCATAAAAGCAGCTCCTGCCCCCAGCAGAAATCAAGCAGAAACCAACTTTTAGAAATGCAGGTTTGGGGCCAGCTATCCATAAGCAAAATGCCTTCAGCCACAGCCCCAGGAGGGCTGGAGCTGAGGGGTTTAGAAAAACAAAGACTCCAAGGACAGGGACATGACCTTTAAGACATAATAGGATTAACCCACCACTATTAGAATACCAAAAGGGCAAGTACATTGCACAGGAACAGAAAGAACCTCAGGGTGCCGTCGGCCAGACAGTGCCGGCTGGCGACCCCAAGGGGGAGGGCCTTCTCTGTGGGAGCTCCCACCCTCTGGAATGAGCTACCCCCAGAGATCAGGGTGATCCCTGATCTCCCTTCCTTCCGCCGCGCCCTTAAGACATGGTTATTCCAACTTGCAGGACTGGCCTAGGGGAAATTCTAATGGGGGTTTTAAAGCAATTTTTAAATTAACTTGACCAAATTACCAATATTTGTTTTTACTTATGTTTTTAACTGTAGTTTTTGGGGATTAGTGTTTTATCTGGTTGTTAGCCGCCCTGAGTCCGCAAGGAGAAGGGCGGGATATAAATTAAATTAATAAATAAATAAATAAATAAATACAAAGCCCAAAGAAGGTATAAAATCCTACCCACTCCCAACTCCATTTTGGTCAGCTACCCGAGAAATATGCTGTGTCACTGAAGTTTCTGGCAACTCCAGCATCTTAGCCTCCATTTTGTTTACTCCTGGCTTGGACTGGACCTGAAGATTTTTCTTTCAACAGATTCATTTTGCATGGGTCAACTGAGCTCTATACTCAGTGATTTTAAAGCTGTATACTTTGGGGTTTTGAAAATAACCTCTACTAATTGACGACTACAACCAGTTTGTTGATTGACTAATTTAGACACAAATAAAAGACATATACACTCCTAGTATAATCCCTTACAGAAGTTGCTTAAAGAGTGAAAACAGCTGGTTTATATGATTTCGGAATGTGTATGTGACTGATGGTTTTTTTCAAATATTAATCAAAATACTTGAGCAATACTCTTCTAGTTGGCACTATTCCTTTAAACCGATGATTTCTTTAAAAATCATATTCAGTTATAATGTTTCTAACAATTTCAGGAAAATCAGAAGTACATTGAAAAATGACATGGATGGGAAAGACTTGATCAATTGCACTACTCTCTTAATAGATTAATCCTCTTAATCTATTCTATTACATAGTTAATAAAAGTTTTTCTTGTTAGTCTTTTGTGATATTTCATCATTAAGTACAATGAGAATGATGCTATCCTACCTCCTTAATTTCACTTTGAAAGTTCTACAAGAAGATTGTATAAGCAATTAGCAGTTAAAACTGCTGCTTCGTACTCATCTTGTTAAATGGACTTGTAAAGCCATCTTTTTTCGCTGCACCTAAGCTATCCTGAATTGGTTTTGTATTCATTAGATAATCACTAAAACAACAGGATTGCACATTTCCACATAGTATTCACCCACTTGCTTTTAAGAATCCAAATCTGATGGCCATTAAGGTGGGATGTCATTGATATCATATCTTTCATCTGTCTTTAAATTTACAAAGCTTGTGAAAGCTTTATCTTCTATTTAGTGATCAGGGATTAGCTGGTTTTTTCCCCCTCTTTTACAAATTTAACAGAATATTGATACATAGCAGAAAGGGGTAGCCACATTCCCTCTCTTACTTTTTCCTCAATTTCAATGCATTTCTACATGTTTCGGTTTTCTTTAGCTAGACTATGAAATGGATGGTCCGGTCATATTATAATAATAATAATAATAATAATAATAATAATAATAATAATAATAATAATAATAATAATAATAATAATAATAATAATAATAATAATAATAANGTCTCTTCTTAAAAACTTCCAGTGTTGGAGCATTCACCGCTTCTGGAGGCAGGTTGTTCCACTGGTTAATTGTTCTAACTGTCAGGAAGTTTCTCCTTAGTTCTAGGTTGCTTCTCTCCTTGATTAGTTTCCATCCGTTGCTTCTTGTCCTGCCTTCAGGCACTTTGGAAAATAGCTTGACTCCCTCTTCTTTGTGGCAACCCCTTAGATATTGGAACACTGCTATCATGTCCCCCCTTGTCTATGGCCTTGATGCAATGCAACAGAAAATCAAACATACTTAATAAACAAATCCAGCATTTGTAGATTAGCATCTCTAAGATCTTGTGTAAAATGAATCAATACCAGCAAACAAAGAATTGAATAAGTCACCAGGAACACCTTCCTAGAGAATTGTCACCCTTTAATGCAATAATTTGTATCTTTGATTCTTTCCAATGGCCTTGTATGCTACATTCTATTTCATATTAATTCATTAAAACAAAATTAAACCAAATCTCAAAAGCTACTTCTGTACTTGAAGATCAGTTTGTTCTTCAGTTGGAATTAGCAGACATTATTGGTTTGTAATAGCAGTGATTATTCTAGCTAATTGATGCTATTAGGATTCCAGTTAACAATTTCATTGTAGTTCTAAAAGTGTATGTTTCAATGTATTTGGCAAAACGTTACATAAGAAATAAAAGTAAAAATCAATGTGGTGGGAATTCAGAGGCTTAAAAAACTTGGTTAACTGTAGGATATGGTCATTATGCAAAGATATGTTGAATAACTGTTTATAAGCCAAAGGACTACTACTGAAAGGAAATTACAACAAAACACAAGGTATCATATTAATAAAATATTCAGTTTTGTGATAATAGTTGTTAATATTGATAATCTTGATGGTCATGTTAAGACTATATTGTGAGGCCACCAACCAGGGTTCTTAAACCAGGGGGGGGTATAAATAATCACCCACATGATAAACTTTAAACTTCAGTTAGAAAAATGCAATTGAACTGCATCCATATATTCTCCAATACCCACATAGGAAAATCAAATCATGGCTTGATGATGATTGCCTGGTTGACACATCATATAAAGTCTGTGGCTTGGTTCTAACACCCTATTTTATCCTAGTGTAACCCAGTGCATAAAGCATGCCAGCCAGCAAGGAAAGAAGCAACCAGACTTACAACAAATACACAGCCACAACCACAATTTTCCTATTCATTAAACCAGCTTGAGATTTTTTTCAGGCTTCTGCACAGATCTTTGTAGTTGTTTTAAGACTCTCATTAAATAATTCAAAGTAGCAGCCTCTTCTTTCAGACTTGTACAGAAGATTGGTTACTTTAATGTGTAACAAGAAAATAAATGAATAACTGAAAGGGATTTGGTTTGGGCAAAACCTAGTATAGAATGAGTTCAAAAATGCTATTCTGAAATTGAGCTAGAGAAACAATTGATCTTCTAAATCTGTAATGGAAAATGCATAATCAAAGTCAGGAATGTAAAAGCTGAAAAATCAATCACGGTGGACAGTTGCTTTTTTATATAAGAAAATATAGAAGGGTCATGGTGTGCCTTATAAAATAAACTGATTTCACAATTGGAGGCAGAGCGTTCAAGGAGAAGTTGCAAAATTATATGTGGAGAATTACACAGTGATATATATTTACCATAGTTTTATGTCTGTCACATAATAAAAAACTACATGATCTAAAAGGAATAGGTCAAATTAGAAATGTAGTGCAATATCATCCTAGTTATTTCAAATCTATTGCAGGCCATAACATTATGGAATTTTCTTTAGATTTGATATTAGCTTATTTTGTTCTGGATAAATAAAAGTACAAAAAGTAGAAAATGGAAAATAAGCATTAAAGGCTTTGTGAGAGAATAAGTGATGTATGTGAGGAAGAATACTGAATGAAAACTGAATATGTACTAGGAGAAATTTTTCTAAGCTTTAATTTGGTGCATTTATGCTTTCACATTAGTAAAAGGGTAAAAGAGAAAGGCATGCTAAATTAGCAGCTCATTTTTATTTCTTAATTTAATTTAAATTAAATTCTTAATTTCTTAGTAGATAGTGGGACCACTGTAAAACAATTTTTTCTCAAGCTTCGCCACTTTAAGATGTGTCGACTTCCACTCCAAGAATTCCCCAGACAGCAAGGCTGGCTGAGGAATTCTGGGAGTTGAAGTCCACACATTTTCCAGTGGCCAGGGTTGATAAACACTGCTGTAAAATTAATCTTGACTTCAGTAAGGGATTTGATATGCTAGCCTGCAACATGTTGACTTAGCAAGCTAGCTAAATGTCATCTGAATTGCATGGATAGAAAAAAAAACCCAGAAAAACAGATATATGTCCTAAATTTCTATTCTAGATCCTGTACTTGTCAGCATTTTTATTAATAAGTTAGGGAATGTTTATCAGATTTGTAGATAACAAAAAACTGTGTGGGATAGTATAGCCAATGCATTGGAGAATGAGTTATTTAATTTTATGCATAGAAGTGTAATATTTATTAATATTTAATATTTTAGTTAAATAGTCTGTACAGGAATAGCATATGGGTACCTAGCTTGACAGTGATAGTTGTAAAAAAAAAAAAAAAGATCTAGGAATAGTAGTTGATTACACACTGGGTTTTTTCCCTTTCATTTTCTATAATTTTAACAGCAAATTTTGTTGGTGTGAATGATAGATACGATCGTAAAAAAGACAAATGTAAATGCAATGGAATTTTGAAAGGTTTTGAAATTTTAAAATATTTCAAAATAACATTTTCTGCCTTTCTACTTTAGTCAGATTCCCACCTTGAGTATTGTGTTTAGTTCAGATCATGTTTTAAGAAGGATGTAGAGCCACCAAAATAGGTTCAGAGACAAGGCAATGAAAATAATCCGGAGACTACAAACTATACGCAAAGACAGATTGAAGGAATTTAAAGTATTTTGTTTAAGAATAATAGAACTCTTCAGAGACCAGTTTGCTGTAGCAGTTAAGGTACCAGGCTAGAGATTGTGAGACTGTGAGTACTAGCCTTGCCTTAGGCCTAAACCCAACTAGGTGACTTTTGATCACACACTCATGACCCTAAAAAGGAGGCAATGGCAAATTTCTGAAAAACCTTTTCAGGAAAACTGTCCAGGCAGTTACCAGGAATCAAAAACCGGCTCAAAGGGGTGCAATGCACTCGTGTACACATTTGCGTGCGCACACACACATGCACACATGCACATACGCACTGACAGACAGACATAACTCTTCAAAAAACTGAAAGGATTCACATGGAAGATCAAGTTTTGTTCTCTTCAATCTAGAGTTCAAGGAACCAGGCTGTTGCAAAAAGGATTATTCTGACAGCCTATTTTGGGGGGTGGAGGCAGAAAGAACTGCATGATTATAAAAAGTGTTAACAGTAGAACCAATTCCCTGAATGTGGAAGTGCAGACTATTCAGCCAAGTATCAAGAAGCTTTTTATTTATATCCCTGTACTGAAGTAGATGGCTAAAATGATCCTTTTTGTAGTTCATGATGAGTGTGTGCGTGTCTGTGTCTNAGAGACAGAGACAGAGACAGAGAGACAGAGATTCTGGAAAGTTTACAAATTATTAAAAAAAACATTTAAAAACAAGGGATTATACAAAAATTGCACACAATTTTGGCTGCATAGATTTTGTCAAATCTATTTTTTAAAATATATCTACAAAATTGTTTGAAAAAATAAGTACAGGTCCCCATTCCTTTTGAATCTGAGAAACCAAAAATGCTGGAAGAAAATATATTCAGCACTGAAGAGAAACATGTGGTGAAGCTGGAGGAAATACCAGTAGAATCATTCTTCAAGTGTAATTCACTTTTAGAGAAAAGCCTTGGCTCTCCTTGTCTAAAATCATTATTCTTTGTTTCTTTCACCATAGCTGGTTTCTGGGGGAATGTCTGTGTTTCCAGCTATAGAAGCTGATTACAAATAAGGATGAACTATTAACCCATAAATTATAAAAGTACATTTTCATAACAATATATACTATTGAAAATAAAGTACACTAAAATATATTAATATTAAAAAATCAAATCCATAAAGCATGGGCAACATGTGTTTACAAGAAATAAAGGAAGCATGATTTTATTTTCTTTAGTCCTGATATTTCTTGAGCTTTGTTGCTCACGTTCTCTGAGGAATTAGAATAGGAACAGCAGCACTTGTCCAATGCTGATACTTTAACCATTACTAGCTATTTAAAAACTGGTGCAACCGTTCTTAAATTCCCTTGGGTCATCTTCTTCAATCAGTTTTCCTACGGTTATTACAGTACTACAGATATCTCCAATACTACAAAGTTACCTATATAATTGTGAATGGGTCCTTCTTCTTCTCCTTCTCCTTCTCCTTCTCCTTCTCCTCTTGATGTGCTCTGAATGTGGTTTTTAAATGACTTCTAGCTATTTTGCCAATAGGGATTTTGTAATTCTGAGGTTTAGGATATTGTTGGAATTTTGTTCCCACCCACAGTCACATTTTTGCAACTAGGATGGCTGGATAAAACTTTTAAATAAGTAAATAAAGCTACTGGTTAGGAAGAGAAGACTATGGAGGAGGACTGTGATGGAAAAAGAAAGTTTTTGATTTAAATGTAAGTTCAAAATGCATTTACCTAAGAGTGAAAGAAAACTTTTCACTCTCCGCTTCCTCCCCAAACATAAAGAAAAGATTACACAGTGGAAAAAGCAGCTGTCTCCAAAACCATATTCTTTGTAAATGTAATATTTTTATTTTTAAAATATAAATTATCTGGGGGCTGAATAGGAGGATCCCTAGCCTTCTTCTTTTCAGTAAAGACAGAATGATAGAAATTTATTTCTTTTCTGTACATTTTAAAAATAAAATTGATCCCATCACCAGAAATCAATCTAAAACATGGGCATTTGTAATCAAATAATCTGTGTTGATCTCATTGGGTGTATGCTTTTATTTTCATGTCATGGACACTGTTGATATGACAATATCAATCCCAAAACATAGCATCTTACTTATTATAAACTATTTTAAAATATTCCAGTATCTATGTTTTTTTAAAAAAAATCAGGTAGGCATTCTGCTTTTTCTTTATAGGATTAATTGGCTAATTACAAAAGAACATATGCACATCTTTACAACTGAGATACATTAAAAAGGAAGTTTAGCTTATTGATTACATGTATTTTTGGTGCCGTCTGCTCGCTTTGATGATAAGCAGAAAACTTTGTATTAGAGTATCCTTTATCTCTGATGGAACAAAAGACCCAAAGGAAAAAAACTGGTGGAACAACCAAAAATAAAATCACTAACTACTATTGCCATTTCACCCCCACTGTCTTAAATATTAAATAAATATTCATTCTTTAATACACAATTAAAGCCGCCTTGAGTCATCATGTGCGAGCAGGTGGCAATATAAATTTTCTAAATAAATAAATAAAATAAGTGAATTGGTATTCCTCCCACCAAAATTTTAAAAAAGATACAGACATATGCCATTAAGTATCATTAAATCACTGACTACCTCAGGGAAACATTTGAACTGGCTAACATACAGTTCATAGTTGTGAAACTTTATTACCATCCTAAGAGAATGAAAAATTATCAGTTATCTTTGGAATTACAAGTAGTGTTTTAACTTGTTAATCTTGGTTTTTTTGTAGTTGTTTTTTTGTTGTTGTTGTTAAAATTTCTTTGTTTTTTATGATTAGAATAAAATATCCTTATCTACCTTGAGAATAGCCTAGAATTAAAACTTTCTATGAAGACTTATCTATTTATTTCTGTCTGTCTGTCTATCAACTTTATATCTTTCTTTCTTTCTATCTATCTATCTATCTATCTATCTATCTATCTATCTATCTATCTATCTATCTATCTATCTATCTATCATCTATCTAACCATCTGTCTGTCTGTCTATCTATCATCTGTCTATTCCCAAATCCACACACCTTAGTTTCTGAATACTCCTTATTGTCCTGCTGGTCTTACTTAAATTCACAATGTGTTTTAACTTGGACTTCTCCCAATTTTTCCTGAAATGCTAAGATTATCTCTTTGGAAAACCACTGCAAGTATTTTCCAATTTAGTCTGCACCCAGCATTATTCCATTCAATCAGAGGAAGCTCATAAACCACTCGATGCAGTTAGGGAAAGAGAAACCTGTACAATAGCCAAGAGATAAAAGTCAGGGGATTTAAAACCTACATTATTTATATTTATCAATATCAATAGGAACAAATTTTCCCGGGGCATCTGGAAACAATAATTTGGGTAAGTAGTATGGATTTTCCTAACCCTTTTTACTGAACCATGTCAGATGATGGTTGGGATGATGTATCTGACAACTTCAGATTTATTATGGTACAGAGATGAAGATATATCTTGAAGTCATGGGCTGAATTTTTGGGAGAAATGGTATATCTGGGTTCAAACCTGCCCCTCCAACAACCAGTTCATCACAGCAAAGGTGTTTTTTTTCCCCTGCATCTTTTTGCTGCCTTCTAGTGTTGAACCACCTCAGATGTTATAACTGTAAAACCTGCATGAAGTGTGGCCAGTGATTTTATGGGATCAGAAAAACAAGTATGATTAAAACTTTCAGTTCATGGTTTTGTATGTAGACATTGGTATGCAAGCAAAAATATTACTAGCAATTAAACTCCTCGAAAAACAATGGTTAAAGCTGAACTATAGGGTTAAAATAATTTCTTTGTACCTCTATTTTTATCTTGTAATTGATTATTTGGGAACTCTAATGGTTTCAAGTAATCAGTACAGATCTTTTAGCAGTAGAAATGCATATTTCAAAGCTATTTTTATTGTTTCACAGCTACACAATTATTTGCAGTCACTCTATACAAGTGAGTATAATCCCGCTGCTTATTTATTGGTGTGAATGCTAAAGATTTCTTTCAGTGCTGTCTTTTGCTAGTTGCAGTTAAATGTTCATGCTACCATGTTGTCATTCACACAAAATTGAGCAGTTGGCTGTGGAGCCCTAACACTTCAACAGACAGTGTTTGTCAAAGTTGGGCTTCGTTCCTAACTTTACTAAGCATTCTGCTTCCCTGAGGATTTCAGCCAAGATGAGCAGCTGGTATATTTATTTCTCACAAATCCCAAACTAAGAAATCAGAACTTACATTGTATTTTAATCAAGAAATCCTACTGCTTTCTTGATACAAATAAATATCACCAACCAGGCCTGTGTTATTTTAGGAATCTAATGAGGATACAGAATCTCATAATGGGAAAAAGTCAACATTGGCAATGTTTTGTTTCAATGGTAAAAAATGTTTCCATCTGGATAGTATATATCTTGTATATCACCACTGAGGATTTTTTTTTAATCTCCTCAAACAAGAATTCATATTCTCTACTTAGTTCTATCAATATTCTTATTACAATTTGCTATGGAAAAAAACATTAAAATATATTTCACTGGCTCGTAAAGTGTTGGGCCTGCATTTCAATCAATTTGCTTTTTTAAAGAAATGTCTGTTAGATATTTAGATTACAGCTTTCTAGCACACTTAATTTTCTTAACATTGTAGTTGCCCTCTAGATAAGTGAAAATATTAAATGGAAATATCCTTGATTATGTTATTCATTCTTCTAGTGATTGTACCTTATATTTTGTTTGAACTTATATCAAACTTTCCAGTAGTACATAAATCCATTACTTTCACTGAGCTAAGGCCAGAATTTTTTTTCCAGCAAACCATCGTTTTATAGTCATAGATCCAAGTACAGATAGTCTCTGCTTAAACAATTGGAAATGGAAACTCTGTTGCTAAACAACATGGTTGTAAGTTGAAAAAACACATGAGCATGCCACAGGGGAATGGCAGTTCTGGAAGTTCTGGCTGCTATCTTTAAGCAAGAATCATGCAAAGATAAGTCAGGAAAGCAAAGGCTCAGAACAAACAAAGACTTGCAACGGAAATCAAGGATAATAAAAAAAAAGTTTCTTCCAGCATATTAACAACTAGAAAAAAGTCAGGGAAGCTGTAGGTCCACTAAAGAAAGAAGATGGCAAGGAAATAACAGGCAACAGGGAGAAAGCAGAACTGTTTAACTCGTTCTTTGCATCAATCTTCACACAAAAAGAAACTACAGCCCAACATACCCCCCCCAAAAAAAAACCCACTGCAAAAGACAAACTATTAACAAAAATTAAAATAAGCAAGAGAATACCTATCCAACTTTGATGAGTATAAATCACCGGGACCCGACAGATTACATCCCAGAGTTCTGAAGGAGCTGGCAGATGTTATCTCAGAACCATTGTACCACAACTTTCATAAACCCTGGAGCACCAGGGAAGTACCTGAGGATTGGAAAAGGGCTGATGTGGTTTCCATCTTCAAGAAAGAGAAAAAAACGGACCCAGGAAACTACAGACCAATCAATTTAACATCAATACCTGGGAAGATCCTAGAAAAGATAATCAAAAACCAGATCTGCAAAAAACTAGAAGCAAACAAAGTTATAACTATTAGCCAGCATGAGTTTGTTAAAAACAGATCATGCCAAACCAATCTTATTTCATTCTTTGATAAAATGACTAAGCTAGTAGATGAGCGAAATATTGTGGAAGTAGTATACTTAGATTTCAGTAAGACATTTGATAAAGTAGACCACAACCTACTCCTTGGTAAGCTAGAAAAAGGTGGAATAGACAACATCACCATCAGATGGATCTGTAGCTGGCTGGCAAACCATACTCAATGAGTAGTCCTCAATGGCACTACATCCACATGGAGAGAAGTAAGCAGTGGGGTACCACAAGGTTCTGTCTTAGGCCCAGTACTCTTCAATATCTTCATCAATGACTTAGAAGAGGGAATTGAAGGGGAGCTCATCAAATTTTCAGATGACACCAAACTGGCAGGAGAAGCCAACAACCCAGAAGACAAACTCAGGATTCAAAAAGATATTGATAAACTTGAACAATGGGCCCTGTCCAACAAAATGAGTTTCAATGTGGAGAAAAGCAAAGTTTTACATTTAGGCAGGAAAAATCAAAGCTACAAGTACAGCGTGGGTGGGACCTGGCTTAAAAACAGTAACTGTGAGACGGACCTTGGAGTTCTAGTGGATGATCATTTGATTATGAGCAAGCAGTGTGCAGCAGCAGCCAAAAAAGCTAATACAATCCTGGGTTGTATAAACAGAGACATAGAATCAAAATCACACAAAGTATTAGTACCACTTTATAAAACCCTAGTAAGACCACACCTGGAATACTGCAGCCAATTTTGGTCACCATATCACAAAAAAAGATGTTGAGAGTTTGGAAAAAAATTTAGAGAAGAGCAACTAAGATGATTAAAGGCCTGGAGACTAAAAAAATACAAAGAATGGCTGCAGGAATTGGGTTTGGCTAGTCTAAAGAAAAGAAGAAATAGGGGAGACATGATAGCAATATTCCAGTATTTGAGGGGCTGCCACCAAGAAGAGGGGGTCACGTTATTCTCCAAAGCACCAGAGAGCAGGACATGAAACAATGGTTGGAAACTGATCAAAAAGAGAAGCAATCTGGAATTAAGGAAAAACTTCCTGACAGTGAGGACAATTAACCAATGGAACAGCTTACCTCCAGAAATCGTGGGCGCTCCATCACTGGAAATTTTTAAGAAGAGGCTAGACACTCACTTGTCTGAGATGGTATAGGTCCTCCTGCTTAAACAGGGGGCTGGACTAGAAGACCTTCAAGGTCTCTTCCAGCTTCTATTTTATTCTGTTCTGTTCATGCAGATAATTAAGCAAGGACCCCATGTGACCTCAACTTACAACTTCCCTCCATCTTCTCCATTGACTTTGTTTGTGGGAAGCCAGTTCTGAAGGTTGAAAATCATGATCATGTGACCATGGGCATGCTACAATGGCTGTAAGTATGAGATCTAGTTGTAACTATCATTCATTCAGTGCTATCTTAAGTTACAATGGTTGCTAAACAAGTAATCATTAAATGAGGATCAGCTGTATAGGCAAGACACAAATAAAGCAACATTTTTGTGTTCACTTCTTGAGAAGTATTTTGGAGGAAAGAAGGAAGAAGAAGAAGAAGAAGAAGAAGAAGAAGAAGAAGAAGAAGAAGAAGAAGAAGAAGAAGAAGAAGAAGAAGAAGAAGAAGAAGAAGAAGAAGAAGAAGAAGAAGAAGAAGAAGAAGAAGAAGAAGAAGAAGAAGAAGTTTCTATAATACGATCTTGAACATATCTCCACCGTTTTCAAACAGAACATCAGGAATTGCTTTGAAATCCTGAAAATCATTGATAGAAGAACCAATGAAATTATGGAATGAACTTAAAGTTATTAAGAATGTATGTGAAAATATATTGCCAAAAATGAAGAAAGAAAAGAAAGCAAACTGAATATCAGAACAAGTTGTGGAAATTGCCAAGAAGTGAAGTTAAAGCCAAAAATCTCAGAAAGGAATTAACAGTTTCAGATTTGTTAGAAGAGACCAAGGATGAAATGGACATATAATAACCAGTTCAAAGGAGATCAAAGGAAGATGGGAGAAATATACTGAAACACTATCCAGTAGACATATCAATATCCAAGATAGCTTACAAGATACTGTATTCCCAACTTAAAAGAACCTCTAGTATTAGAAGATGAAATTAGATCAGCACTCTGATCATTAAGTAATAGGAAGGTTATAGGAACTGATGGAATACCCACTGAAATATGGCAAGCAACACAAGAAAAAAAAATCAGTCAAGATTTTAACTAAGCTATGTCAGCAAATCTGGAATCGTATAATGGCCATATTGGGAGAGGTCAATGTAGATTCCAATATAAAAAAGGAGATTTAACTAAGCACACAAACAATATTGTACAATAACCTTAATTACACATGCTAGCAAAATAGTGCTTAAAGTCATCCAGCACAATTAGAGTTCTGCGTGGAAAAAGAGATGCTAGAAAAAGTCCAAAACATTATATCCAATATGTGCTGGATAATTGAAAAAGTGAAAAAATGTGACAAAGAAGTCAGTGTGTGCTTCATTAATTATAGAAAAGCCTTTGATAGTGCTGATCAGGTCAAGCTGCGGAACTATGCTCAGAAAATAGGAATCCCACAACATCTCCTTGTCCCCATAATAAATTCATATACAGGTCAGAAAACCAAAGTCAGACAGAACAAGGTGAAATAGACTGGATCCAGGTTGGCAAAGGAGTGTGACGAGGTTGTACACTCTCTCCTTATTTATTCAATATATATATATAAGGTGAAACTCGAAAAATTAGAATATCGTGCAAAAGTTCATTTATTTCAGTAATGCAATTTAAAAGGTGAACCTAATATATGAGATAGACTCATTACATGCAAAGCAAGATAGCTCAAGCCGTGATGTGTCATAAGTAAGATGATTATGGCTTACAGCTCATGAAAACCCCAAATCAGAAGCGTCTTACCTGGGCTAAAGAAAAACAGAACTGGTCTGTTGCTTAGTGGTCCAAAGTCCTCTTTTCTAATGAAAGCAACTTTTGCATCTCATTTGGGAACCAAGGACCCAGAGTCTGGAGGAAGAATGGAGAGNGGGATTACTGTGCTCGATTGGCCAGCAAACTCGCCTGACCTGAACCCCATAGAGAATCTATGGGGCATTGCCAAGAGAAAGATGAGAGACATGAGACCGAACAATGCAGAAGAGCTGAAGGCCGCTATTGAAGCATCCTGGTCTTCCATAACACCTCAGCAGTGCCACAGGCTGATAGCTTCCATGCCATGCCGCATTGGGGCAGTAATTGCTGCAAAAGGGGCCCAAACCAAGTACTGAGTACATATGCATGCTTATACTTTTCAGAGGTCCGATATTGTTCTATGTACAATCCTTGTTTTATTGATTGCATGTAATATTCTAATTTTCTGAGATTGTGGATTTGGGGTTTTCCTGAGCTGTAAGCCATAATCATCACAGTTATGACACATCACGGCTTGAACTATCTTGCTTTGCATGTAATGAGACTATCTCATATATTAGGTTCACCTTTTAAGTTGCATTACTGAAATAAATGAACTTTTGCACGATATTCTAATTTTTCAAGTTTCACCTGTATATTAAGGGAAGCTGGATTGGAAGAAGAAGAAAAGTGTGGAGGAAATTGGAGGAAGAGACATCAATAACCTGCAGTATAAATCTGATGCTACCCCAGCCAAAATGCAAAGGATCTGCAAAGCCTAGTACTAAAATTCAAAGAAAGCAATGACAAAGGAGATAAAATTAAATATAAAATAGACCAAATTAATCACAACTAGCCTTAGAATTCATAAGATAGATATTAAAGTGGTAGATAGCTTCTGTCTTTTATTATTAATCATCAACAATAAAAGATTATACTGTCAAAATAATAGAACAACAAAGTGGGAGAGGACCTTGCAGGTCTTTTAGTCCAATGCCCTACTCAAGCAGAAGACCAAAAAGCATTTCAGACAAATGGTTGTTCAATCTCTTCTCAAAAACCTCCAGTCTTGGAGCAGCTACAATTTCTGGAGGCACATCATTCCACTGATTAAATGTTCTGTCAGGAAATTATTTCTAGGTTGTTTCTCTCCTTAATTAGTTTCCATCCATTTCTTCATGTCCTGTTTTCAGGTGCTTTGGAAAATAGGTTGATTTCCTTTTCATTGTTGCAGCCCCTTAGATATTGGAACACTGCTATCATATCACCCCAGTGGTGGGATTCAAATATGTGAACAACTGGTTCTCTGTGGATGCCGCTTCCGGAAGTCCATTCTGGGCTTGGGCAACAAAAAATTAGCTACCAGTTCTGCCGAAGTGATGCAAACTGGCTGAATCCTGACACTGTATCACCCCTAGTTCTTCTTTTCATTAAACTAGACATAACTTCTGGCAACTCTTCTTTGTATGTTTTAGCTTCCAGTCCCCTAATCAAATTTGTTGCTCTTCTCTACACTCTTTCTAGAGTCTCAACATTGTTTTGATATTGTGGTGATGAAAACTGGATGTAATATTCCAAGTGTGATCTTACCAAGGCATTATAAACTGGTACTAACACTTCAAAAATACAGTAGATGCTAGCACTCAATAGAGCAAATATGAAGGCCTTGGGAAAGATATTGAAATGCCATAATGTGTCTATACCTTCATACAAGTCATAGTAATCCATGTGATACTCCACAGAAGGAAAAGGATAGGAATAGGAAAAAGCAGGATAGGAAGATCAATGACACTTTCAAACTTTGGTGGTAGAGAAGACTCCTGAGAATATCATGAACAGCCCAAGAAAATAAATTAATGGACCATTGAACAAATCTTCTTACTCAAGGCACAAATCATCAGGCTCAAATTATCCTACTTTGGACACATTATGCAAAGACCCAGCTTTCTGGAAAGGTCTCTATTGCTGGGAAAACTAAAAGGAGAGAGAAGAAGAGGACAGCCAGTTGAAAGGTGGATGGATTCAATTACAAAAATTTGAAAGCACTTTTAGGAGATAGGAAATATAGGTCAGGAATAAATTGTCTTGAAGAAAAACGATGTGGTCATTAGCAGTTGAAAACAATTTGATGTCACCTAGTCAATCTAGCAAAAATATAAGCATGGACTTATTTTTTTTTTTAAAAAAAAGAATCCAGATTCTAGCCCTTACCTATGGAAAGTTTGTAACTGAGTCAGTGAATTTTAAATGTGATAAATAAATGTTCAAATAAGTCTGGATAGCAACAGTCCAGACTGTCCACCTCACACACTTATACTTTGCAATTAGCATTGGAAAGAGGAAGCGAAAATCTCTTCAACTGAAGGAAATTTAGTTTATGGAGTACCTGAAGCATTCTGAACTGAAACTTGCAATATGCATACAGTATTTATCATTGCTTTATCCAAGCATTATTAAATTAATAATAATATGTAAGCTGAAGTATAGTTTGCTGAAGAAAATTAACACAGGTAGTAAAGCAACATGTTCAGGGGAAGGAAAGAGAATATAAATATAGGTAAAAAATGAAAAAATGAGTAAAGTGCTTTGAAAAGTCTGTACAACATTTTAAATATTGGAGACTTTGCAATTAATTATATATGTAGGTATATTCTGAATCATTCTGAATCTTAGTAGCTTTTAGCAAAATGAAATATTATAAAACATTGGCCAGAAAAATGAACAAACAATCCAAATACAGTATACTATTCACCCTTCCCAAATACTTCACCTTTGGAGAAATTAAGGAGTTCATGGCAACCATGAGATCCTTGGATCTGTTCCTGCATACTATTGGTTCAACTCATGTGACAGTACCTATTCTAGATCCATTTTTGTTTTTACTGAGCAGGACAATAAAAACATAAAAGTAGACCTCCTGAATCAGGTAAAGGACTATCTTAATTCAATACATTCTCAGATGTCCCTGGCCTGCTTTCAGATAGAAAATGAACCCCACACACACACACATACAAACACTGTTTCTTCACAACTGGTATTTCTAGAGATGTTTCTTCCAGGCTGAAAATAACACTGAAGCTAATTATTTATAACTTGCTTAATATCCATTGGAATTGAGACAGTATTTCTTTTCCAGATAGTTAGAAGCAGCTGAGATCCAATCATAGTATTGTGACATAAAATATTTCTGACTCATATACACTTAGTTCTCAATTTACAACCATTGATTTAGTGACTGTTTAGTTACAATGGCACTGAAAAAAGTGATTATGACTTTATTTCACACTTATAACTGTTGTAGCATCCCTATGGTCAAGTGATTAAAATTTGGGCACTTGGCAATCGGGACGTATTTATGATGGCTGCAGTGTCTGGGGATCATAAATTCATCTTTTGCAATCTTCTGACAAGCAAAGTCAATAGGGAAGCTGGATTCAAGTCAGTATTATTTGGCAGTCTATATTTAGCTTGGCCAACTGAACTTTTTACTTGTACTAGTAACAACTGCTGTTTCTTCTATTCCAGAAACTTATCTAAATATTTACCACAATCTTGAGATTTTGAGAAGAACTTGACTGTTTGACTCTGTAATTATCAAAGCATCCACAATCATTCCATCCTGGAAGAATATCCTTAATTTGAAAGGATGTAGATTTATCACCCAAGAAAGAATTGTCCTTCGTATGAGAACATTTTCCATCTCAAAATGCCCTATTTCTCCAAGACTCATTTTCTGTCTGACAAGGGAGATAGTACCATAGAATTAGTAGGCAAAATTATAACATCCTAGAAGATAAATATTTTTTGAATCATTAAGCATCTCTATATATTAGCTGCCCAGAGTCACCTTGTAAGGAAGATGGATGGAATAAAAAAATAAAAAATAAATAGATCAGCTACTTGGATTTCAAGGGATTTGTTCTTTGAAGCCAAGAGATCATTGCACTAAGCACAAATCTACAATTAATACCTAATTACACATTTGATGTCCTGTGCACAAAAAACAAAAACAAAAACTGGAAAACAGCCTCTCTCCTGATGTTTTTCTACATTCATAACAGTTGTTATTATTAGTGAGGTCAGATGTCTTCAAGAACTGTTAAACTTTATAAGATAGCTGCATTTTATATTTATATATAGTTAGGAACACTGACTTCCTCACTTAAGGTATATCAGTAGTATACCCTTAAGCTGTTCCTATTCTGTGTTCAGGTCATAGAACATTGAACAACCACATTACAAAAATTATGTGTGAACTAAGACACTTCAGCAACAGTTTGTAAGGTATTTTGTTCAGATGGAAGGTTACCCCACCCTCCTACTTGACAATTCCTCTGTGCCTTCCAACTTCCCATTCCAGAAAAGCAATTGCCACTAACTTTCCTTTCTGAGGGTGTTACTGGAAAATTTTATATATGTAAAACACATATATGTATATAAAATAGAATAAATTAATGTAACATTAGAACATGAAAATGCACAAAAATATAAAGGCACAACAACCAGCTTTATTTTAAAATGTTACATTTTCTTATTTCAGGTTTGTGCACTGTGGGAGAAAGGAGAGGAGAGGAGAGGAGAAGGAATGACTACATGCACAGAGAAAATAAAACCTCACATACTCTACTACATTATATGCACAGAAATGTAAAAAACATTCTTGCTGGGTTTTGAGCAATATTTTCCATGTTAAGCTGCAGATGATCCTATTTAAGAAATGCTGGGAAAATGTGTATATGTGTGTGTGTGTTCTGGTCTCCTTGAAGTAGCCAATCGAAGTGCAAAGGTTAATCTTGAAGAAAGTAAAGAACAGCAGTGCTTGAATCAACAAAAGGAGTCAAAGTAGGAAAACACTATTTTGAAAGCAGGGCAAGAAAATACAGCCACAGATCATATGTGGAGTCCAAATGAAGGGTGATATTGCTTGTTCTTGCCTTATAGTTACTACACAAAACCTTTTTAAATTTAAATTCCAGGCTTCTCACATGTCCTGAAAAAGGGACAATCCAGCAGTGTAGAAAACTCACCTTGCATTTCAGTCACTGGAAATAGGTCGTTTTGGTCTTCTCCTGAGAACTTAATTTTCCTTGTTCTCTTTCCTACACATTTGCTCTGCTTATAATCTTCCAACTACCTCTTCTTCCAAAACATTTGACTGGGATTAAATAGTTGATGGAAGAATTTTATTCCACCTTCTAGTTAATCAGCCTAGCACTGATTTAACTCTAGCTGAAAGTCCTTCGTTTTTTACAGCATGTTCTTGGCATGTAGGGACATGTATCCCATTCTATAGGGCAGGAGAAAACCAATAACATCATAGCCTCACCCAACTAGTCAAACTTCCTTAAGCCAAACAACCTTGCAAAATTGCCTTAATGTTCTGAAGGAGAGTGATCTCATATTCATTCATTGTTACGATCAGACTATTTCCTCCTTTGAAATTTAGATTAATAATATTTCTCTTTGCAGGGATGGAGGAATTAATAGGACGGTTTTCTCCTGCAAGTTAATGGGTCAAATAATTTCCAGAGGATTTGGAGAATTTTCCAACTAGTACGTTGGATCTTCTGTTGAAGTTTTGGTCATAAATAGAACCTTGGGCAATGGTACAAGCATGCCTAGGTATCCTCCCACATCCTGCAGAGCACATTTAGTTCCTTAGCACATTTTTCAACTGAGGACAATGAAGAAAATTGGAAGATAATGAAATGCAAGTGGAGGAAAATTCGTATCTCAGAACCTGCCCTTTTAACAGACAGTTTTCATATGACAAAGCCCTGAGCTTTCAATGAACTCAATGAAGCGTTAGTAAAAACCACTCTTTGTTTGCAATGATCTGCAAAACCCCACAAACTCTCCATTATGTGGATTATAACATCTATATTCAATGTGCCACTACTATTCCCAGTGTTTTCTTTTAAACCCATGGTTGGAGGAAGGATCACTGGCTGAATGAGAAGTAACCACTTAATTTTAGTTTATTAAAAAAAGGGATCTGGGGTGAGACACCATTTTGCACTTGAAAGTGCTAACGCATTTTTTTAAAAATGCAAAAACAGTAAGAAAAACATTCATGTAAATACTTCAGTTAATAATTCCTCCCACTCCCTTTGCACACAACATGGCAAAATGTTTGGTTCGTATAACTTGAAGATCAAAGATATACTTATATTATTACAGAGTCTGTTGATCTTTTGGCTTAAATCAGAACTTCCTTAACTATGTCATAATTTCATTTTCATTTAATAAAGAGGGGAACCTATCCCAATTCCTGGCATAATTAATGCCATGTAGCTTAACAATGAGGTGCAGAGTTTAAGGCAAGGCTGGGGAGTTCAAGGTGTAAAGCTATCCTCATCCATAAAATTGTTATGATTTTTTTGTTTGTTTGTTTTAGTGGAGGAGGAGAGTTACATGTTCTCAGCCCAAATAACTGAGTTATTGCTGTAGGTATAAACAGGGCTTTTTTTGTCATAGAACGCCCAGAATGGAGTTCCGGCACCTTTTTTGTATGGAACCTTGTAGGGTAGGCAAGGTGGGTTGTATGACGTGTGTGAGTTTCGGCACCTTTTTTTTTTTTTTTTTTTTACAAAAAAAAGCACTGGGTATAAAGCAGGGATAGGCAACTTTGGCTCTATTATGACTCATGGACTTCTACTCCCAGAATTCCTGAGCCAGCATGGCTGACTCAGGAATTCTGGGAGTTGAAATCCATGAGTCATAAAAGAGCCAAGGTTGCCTACCCCTGGTATAAAGTAAAGCTATTTTCAAGCATTTGCTGCCTTGAACCATGGTAGCGCAATGGTTAGAATGCAGTACTGCAGGCTAACTCTCTGCTCACTGCCAGAAGTTTGATCCTCACCAGCTCAAGGTTGACTCAGCCTTCCATCCTTCCAAGGTCGGTAAAATGAGGACCCAGATTGTTGGGGCCAATAGGCTGACTCTGTAAACTGCTTAGAGAGGGTTGTAAAACATTATGAAGCAGAATATAAGTCTAAGTGCTATTGCTAAGTGCTATTGCTATTGAGCTCCTAGGAAAAGTAGAATATAAATCTAACAAAGTAAGAAGCAAATACTTTTTTAACTGTATCCAAGGAAAAGTTAACACAGCATCATGGAATGGTTAAGTGCAGAGTATGGGGAAATTAGGAAGGAAAACATATGTCTCTCATATTCCTTCTTTTAAAAATCCAGATCACTGTTAAAGTAACTGCATTTGTGGAGTTTTGGAAATATACCACAATTTTATCTGGATTTATTCTTCTAGTTCTGTCTTGCTGTGATGTCTTTATTAGCTTATAAATACATAGACGGAATATTGTTAAAACAATAGTAATGTATTATAGGGAAATATGGAAAGAATGCCAGTATAATGAAATGTAGAATGACTTAAGCAGCATTTTTCCTTTTCCAGTGTATAGATGTATGAATAATATTAATGATCATATTGCAGTATAAATTAGATTGTTGTTTGGATGGTAGTGAAGCAAAATAGCAATCAGTTAAGTCCAACTTATAACCCCAACATAAAAGTCCAATTTACATGTGCCTTTGGCCATTCATTGCTGTTTATAACCTAGAAGGATAAACTAATTATTCAAACAACTGCTATTCTGCTAGCTGGTGGAAAAGTCAGAAAAAGGTAACAAAGAAAGAAGAAAGGAAGGAAAGGAGAAAAAAAATGGGGAGGCTTTATGAAGTATACTTCCTGGATAAGAAAGAACAAAAGTAAGGTAGGCTTGTGATACTGATATATCTTTGTGTGTAGTTATGACAGTCAGCACCAGTAACATACATCCTAAATCCTTGACTAAAGTAAAAGATATCATTATTTTTTGAAAAAAATAAAAAATGCACTGAGATACTGTATGATATCATAAGCCTCGTTAGTAGCAAAAGGAAAAAGTCAAGAAAATTCACCACAGTATTGTATTTTTTTTTCCATCAGCCATTAATCCAAGGTCACCAGAAAACTAAATAGCCTTTTTGGGGAAAAAATAGGAAAAGTAATTTTGGAAAACTGAGCAAGTGACAATAATTGCTGGCCTTAGTTTTGAAAGTTAAGCACTATCATGTTGGCAAGACAAGAAACAACAGATGGAAACTAATCAAGAAAAGAAGCAACCTGGAATTAAGAGAAACTTCCTAACAATGAAGACAATTAACCAGTGGAACAGCTTGCCTTCAGATGTTCTAGGTGCTTCATCACTCGAGGTTTTTAAGAAGAGTCTGGACAACCACTTGTCTGAAATGATATAGGGACTCCTGCTTGAGCAGGGACTGGACTAGAAGACCTCCAAGGTCCCTTCCAGCTCTATTCTGATTGAATGATTAATTGGTTAGCATTTGGAATGAGGCTTTAGTGTAGTCTGGATATTGAAAACTATTCTCAGAAACCACATTTCTGCGGTTTCTAAAAAAACTACATAGACATGGAGGTAAAGTCACATGGGATTTGATGTCAACAAAGAATAATTCTAATCTGAAGGATGCATGACAACTTTATTTGAATTTTAGTGCTACATATTCAGTTAGTATTTTCCAATTTACTTTGTCATCCAAATCAAAACTGTACTTTACTCGCAATACTCTTCAACACCGCATCACATACTTGACTTCAGCCCCCAATCACAGACTTAAAGAAATTAAGATTGGAACAATGAAAATTTGAAAAAAAGCAATTTATTCCTATTAATGACAAAGACAGATTTTTTAAGAAAACAAACAAACAAGAAATTTAAAATTAGATTCAGTAGCATTGCAAAATTATAGACTGAGCATGAGTTCTTCAAAACATCAATAATTCCACTGTTCATCATTACATGGTAAGTCAGCTGAGCAGGGCAAAAGTAAAGGAAGGCATATAAAACATGACTAAATCTGGGAGAAAAAGCAAATAATGAGCAAGTGATAAAAGCAGCAATTTATCGATTTCATATGATCCATCTTGAATTGGATAGAAAAGCTGACCATGATAAAGCTTTGGAGCAAAATCCAATTTTACCTGAGACAAATTAAAACTCATCTGGTAATTTTAAGTAAAAAATGGTCAGAATGCACACAATGATTTCTTTTAATTTCTGATAATTGTTTTAATGACTGTTTTTGAAGAACATTCAGCAAATCAAGACATTTGCATGGATTCATTAACTACAGCTGTAGAGGGTAGGCTAATAAAAAGACTTTAACACTATGGCAGTCTAACCCAATTAATTAAATTCATTAAGGATGTAGCATGTATACCATTCTAAAATGCATCATGATGAGAGACAATGTGTGTTAATTTGGGGGTCCCTGTTAACCTTGTTTTAATTGTCTCAGTTTTGCAGATAACAGAGTGTAAAACTAAAAGTTACATGAGAACGTTAGACCCTTTCAGAGATTGGCAAAATCTAATTTAGAATATAAGGCTCAGGTCATTTACAATCTGTTAGCAATAAGCTTTAGAATAAAGCCACTGCAAGATCCCAATGCATTTTCTAGGGGAACAAAAGACAGTTGTAAAAAAAAAAAACAATAGACACAATAAACTAAGTCTGCTGTTCCCTATTTCAACCTAGTTCTCATTCTTAGGTACAAGAAAAAGGAATTGAACTCTAAATAATACAGAAAAAAAGCACAACCCCACACTCATTAGTGGTCATAATGGTAATATTCTGCTATTCTAATTTTATTTTTATGACAAAAGATAATATAATC
>NW_015387636.1:277164-289373 GCF_001527695.2 Protobothrops mucrosquamatus
CTCAGAGAAAAGGTGGCGGAACTCAAACCTGGCCACGCCCTCATCAAACCCTAGGACCGCCCCTTTAGAGAACAGGAATGCAAGTAAAATTTGGGAGGGGCTATTTCCGGTGCGGGAGGGGCTATTTCCGGTGCGGCCGGCCCGGAAAAAGGTGCCGGAACGCGGTTCCGCCGCGTTCCGGCTGAAAAAAAGCCCTGTCAGGTATCCCTCAATGGTTCATGTTCCTTAATCTGACATTTTCCAAATGTGTTGGAGTGTTAAATGTGCCACCCAATGTAAACTTGCTATCACAGCACATGGGAAAGATTGATGTCAGCTCTGCATAATGTTGCTGTCTATTAGAATGATATATAGAAACTACCTTCTCTTAATCTTATAGATGTCATGGTAAATCCATTTTTACTCAGTGTACTTTTTAAGTTACATTGAATTATATTTAGTTAAGTTGTATATAGTCATGTAGAGTGCAAAGGTCAATGAACTCAATTCCCATTGGATGGTTTGAACCCCATAGAATAAATCTGGATACCCACATCTGATGAGTTTCAATAGGATAAAATATGTTGTGAGGTGCCTTCTGATGATCAATGCATTTGATGTTAGCATGTCCAAAAAGCATTTCCTTGAAATGGAGTGGCTTCTATGATCACTCACTACAACTTATTTTTTTTTGTCCTCATTTTCAATAAAGTGTTCTTGTCACACATGGTGTTATGGATTTCCATTAAGAAAAAAAGAAAAGTATCTACATGGCAAAAGGATTTTTTTTTTAAAGTAGCTTTTTACTAATTGTGGTACTGGCATTTTGACAGCCCCTATACTATACAAATATATAACTGCCTCCGGTTCTCAGTGACAAATATTGCAAATTAGATTCTGAGGGAAATGGAATGACCTAACTACAAATCTTGTAACCAGTTGGAATCTCAGCATTAGCTGACTCATTCCAGTGTGTTCATTTATACAATAAAACAGTAGTCTGAAAAGTGAAGAACTAGATTGCCAAATTAAAGAACGTCCTGCCTTAGACAATCATTTTTATATTAGAAGGAAGGTGATAGCTATTCAGGAGTTCCTTTTCAGGACAGACTTAAAATGATGAACAAAAGAATGATTAATCAAAAATCCATTCTAGCATTGGTGCCAGTTTTTTTATGACTGATCATTACTGGGAAGGAAAACACACACACACACAATAAACCATAGCACCAGCGATTTCAAAGTGATGATGCTCAAACACTGGAGGCAAGAGTGAGTACCTGTTTTGTATAGCTAACAAAACAAGAAAAAAATTATACCGTCTAATCAGGAATATATACAAACAATAGTCCTGGTTTCAATTGTACCATAGCTTGATTAACAGAAGAATTCATTACCGGTAATTATAGAAGAGATGTTTTCTAGCAAGGCACTCTTTTCAATTTTCTCAAAAGACACACTCATTTTATTTTCATACAATATTATGAGGGCTATATTATACAACGGATGTTTTTAGGATTTTAAAAATGTTTCACTAGACTAAAATAATTGCAAATTACGCTGTATATTGTAACTCTGCCACTTTTGTCTTTAATAATTGGATTAGCAGATTTGTAAATTGTTGCAAAAAAAGGCCTGATCAAACAATGTTCAGTCACTGCATATGCACTAATTAAATTTAACTGTAGACAACATCAGTGGGATGAGTCTCTAATGTGGGGCTTCTCAGTTCCATGTAGCTATACTTACATATTATGTGGTCTACAGGCCCTCTGGTTCAATATATCTCTTGCACCTATTTTAAGTTTAAAATTTAACTTTAATAAAATCAAATGGAAACCTGGCATATTTCAGAGTGAAATATCAAATTCTCGCATCTTTATTTCCAAGCTTCAGAGCTTTATTGGAATTCTTGGAAAATTAAAATTATGGCAGCTTTATTGCAGTGTTTTGCTTACAAATATACATATATCACCAGGAAAAGAAAAAAAAAACAAGAGAAAGATAAGTTATTAAAGAGGAAATTATGTAGATGGGAAAGAAGAGGTTTTGCATTTTGTAAGGAGTGACTATTTGTGATTAGACATATCAACCATGACGATCATTTTATTAGAACACTCTCACGTTTCAAAAATTTCAAAAGTACTCATTATTTAGCCAAAGGATTTATACTACAGTATCCTTTACCACTGTTAAATAATTATATTGCTGTTAAAATTATATATTTTAACAAACTTTTGGTATCTGCTTTTTCCAACAGCATTGTGAAATAGTAAATACTTGGAATTTAACCAATCATTTAAAACTTCATAAGTTTTATTAATTATTTAATAAGAGAGCATTTCAATATGGCAATATGATCCATTCCGCATAGTTTCTAGAGTCTAGACTATGTATAGATCTATGATCAAATCACTGATTCCATGTTAATTTTAATAATTTTAATAATCTTTTCTCTTATATTTAAAACTGTTTTGGCTTTGTTCAAATCTTTATGGAGACTTATATTGTTTTTTTGACCACAACAATTTGTTAAATAAGAATCTATGGAGAATTTATGGTGTAAAGTTGAATATATCGAACATAAGCTGCTGATTAAAAATAATGCAAAATTCATTTTCTGCTTGTCATCAATATTGACCTTCCATTTTCATGTGTGACCCCTTGTATTCTGCTGGGAATGCTGATAATTATATCGCCTTGCTATACTTATGCAAATGTATTGCTTTTAAACAAGAAAAACACTTTGGCTAAAAGCATGTAAACATTTCCCTAACTAAGCAGATGAAATTGAGGCAGTTGTTTTCTTGACTGAGGACATGAATAATGTTGATGTGGAAAGGTGATCTAGATTTTTTTTTATGTGGCTCTCATCATGAAGTCTCATATTTAGCTCTTTTTACAGAGGAGGCAATAAGATATGGTCAGAAAAATTAAAGCATTACAGTATGGTCAAAGTTCTGCCTGTTTTTTTTTTTTTATGCAGCATACATTAAAAAGGGGGAAAGACATTTTTTTAAAAAATGAGGAAATCAATCTAAAAAATGGGGGCAAGAGTTAAAAATTGATTTGACCTCACTTTCCTGGACTGTCAGCACCTGATCAAGAAACATGCTCCACAAGAAGACCAGAGCTATACTTTGAGGAAGGCTATAATATCATAAATTTGATGGAGCTTCTTTTCCTTCTTTTTAATAATCTAGTGAGTCAGGGAGGGGACTTCTTAAATCTATTTTCCTTCCTAGGATGTAAGAAATCCTTCTGTTTACATAAAACTCTGAATATTTGCTTCAAAGCTGTCTCCCTGCATGGATAGACAGTCCATCTAGGAACATGTTGTTTTTAATATCTTCAATCTGTAACCTAATTTGGGAATACTTCTACTGTCTCGTCTGGCACTTCCCTTGGATCTTTGGATGAATTAACGATGTTTTATGTATGTATTGAGCAGCATTCAGATCCCTCAGTCTAATCCTAGAACAAAAATGTCCTAGCATTATCTTCTGGAGTTGTCTAACCTTGTGTGAATAGAATTGGTACAGGATCCAATCTGGGTCGGTCACCGGGACGAGAGGTTTAGTCTTCCAAGCTTTCAGACTCATCCTGGAGCCCATCCTCAGGGAACCTCTCTCCACCAGAATGTGCAGATGAACCTTGGAAGACTAAACCTCTGGTCCTGGTAACCGATCCAAATTAGATCCTTTAACATTATCCTTATATTTGCCTTCATTTGTGAGAATCTGTATAGTACTACTGTATGCCACTGATGCCTGACTAAATAATTCTCCAGAATACCCTAGTTGACAATACTGAAAGCATAAAAATGATTACATTTCCCTGTGCTGCTCCTGTTAAAGTTCTCCCACAAGTTGATCAAAATATTTTCAGTGCCAAAACAAAAGATCTAAACAATCCATATCCTTTAATGATGAATAGATCTCATTAGCCATCCTGTTCTTGAGCATATTGCCCTAAAACATCCTGACCAAGTTGTAAATTTGGTCCAACCACCATGAGATTAATTACAGGGTTATGCTTGATTTGAGAAATTCACAGTAATTTTTGAATGACAAGTAAGCAAAGATACTTGATTGGAATACCTTTTCCATGGCAATGAAGGAAATCCCTACCGTATGTAATAATGCTAAGAAGAAGGAAAATGCACACAAATATACACACCTGGATGCTCAATTCCTTTTCAAGGATGTATCTGGTCTTTAACTTGAATATTATTATGAGTATATTGTTCCTCTAGTCATGGTGAATTAAGCTTTTGGATACAGTGTCCTACATCAAATAGCAACCCATCAAAATCAGTGATGTTATTTCAAAATGAGTTATCCTCAGTGGGAGCCTAATGGAATAGGTGTCCTCCTTGAAGGATGAAAATGGGAGCAAGTGTGAAATTTTCTCACACTTGAGAGAATTTATTTATTCCAAAGAATAGCTGCCTAAGCTAAAAAGTCATTCTCATCAGAAAGTGAGAAGATATTTTCCTGATACAATTAAAGGAGGGTGAATTTAATGGAAAACCAATTTTCTGTGTAATACTAACATCTGGGAAGGACTGTGATGTTTATTTATTTACTTATGACTTCTGGACATCTACTTTCCATCAATCTATTTTATTTTTGTAGATATTAGAATGAAAATTACCTAAAATATAGCCACACTGGAGGTTGCCATGGAAATAGAAGTGGGAAAATGAATTATACAACATGTAGCAAATGGTTCTTATTCAGACTCTACATGTGTAAAACTGCACAGCTGGGGAGGATTTCAGTTTTTCCATTTACCAATATAAACAGGGAAATGGAGGGAGTAAAACTGTGTAGAAACAGACTACTTTACAGGGAATATATTATCCCTTATGTCCCTATGGCTGGTAAATTGAAGCATTCACACAATATTCTTAACTGGCTCTGTTAAAGGTCTAATAGATATATTTGTACAACATTATATTTTATACTAACATCAGCCTTAGGTGTGAAGGGATGGGATTAGCTTATAATGTTGTGTAAATCCAGCCTGTTTCATTAGTTTATAGTTTAAGATATTGTTCATGCTAAAGGTTTTTATCTTTTTGAAATACCTATATCTATTACTTTCTCCTGAATGTCAATGAAGATTCTCAATCATCAGGTGCTTTTCCAAAAAAGCAATTGGACTTTCTTGATTTTTTTCCTTGAAAATGTTTCACTTCTCATCCAAAAAGCTTCTTTAATTCTTCTGCAGTGAGGCATCTTCAAGGGAAAAAAAAACCAAGGAAGTCCAATTACCTTTTGGAAAGGCAACATTGGGACAAGAAAAATTCAATTTTCCATGGCTAGTAGAGTTGCATCCCAGTGTACTGCAAAATTCATCAGAGATCTTGGTGAACTTTACTAACTCCTGGAGGATTGTCAAAGTGCCATAAAACTAAAGGAGATCACATGTCATCCCCATCTACAAAAGAATGGCAGAAAGAAGACCAGGGAAAGAATTGTCCTGCGAGTTTGATATTTTCAAAGGCAAGATCTGTAATAGATAATCAGGCAGCATATTTATAATATGCAAGCAGTATATTAATAGGGACCGGCATGAGCTTGTCACAAACCAATCATGTCAGATTAATCATATTTCTCTCTTTGATAGAGCTATTTGCTTTATAGATCAAGGCATGCCATAGATACAGCCTACCTGGGCTTCAGCAGAACAGACTGCTTCATGATATTCTTTTTAATTCCATGATATAACGGGGGCTTGAAAGTACCACTGTTAGACAGATTCAAAGACAGCTGAATGACTCTGATGGTTCTACTTCATCTTGGAACAGAGTATTGTGTGAAGTGCCATGGGGCTCTGTGCAGGGTCCTATGCTGTTGAACCATTTTATAAATGACTTGGATGAAACAGTTAACCAATCCAGACAAAAAAAATAATTTGATACATTCTTTTGATAATGATTTCTTTTACCCAGAGTGGAGGCAGGGATAGCAGTGGTAGTAATGGGATTCTAGGCAATACCTTAATCAAAGCAAGGTTTATTTTCTTTCATTCTGGGGAAAAATGCATATGCAGTGAACTTATTTCATTCTGTACCCCTGAACAAATGTATGAACAGACCTTCAGTTATCCTTTGAATTTGCACTATTCCACATTTTATGGTATAGCTTTGCAAGAGGAAAACCAAGAGAGATAATGAGGAAAGTTAACAAGGACATGGGCATATGAAAATAGAGAGTGTGCATTATATTGAAGTGCTTGAAAAAAATAGACATACACTGTATTAGAAAATCTGTTCATTGTTTAAATATGCATATGTTAAGCAGTATATGTATAATATGCACGATTTCTACGCATATAATTTTTGAAATATAAATAGCAAGCTGACATAGGAAATGAAGGTTTTTGGTTGGTTTTTTTAATTATCTGTTTTAGAAGCGGCATTTTAATATAGTAATTCTAGTAATTTGAGGTTTATGCTGATATACAATTCTGAATAAACTACAAAATTATGAGTGATGCTTTTGCAACAAAAAGACTATGCAGTTAGTCCTCAACTTATGACAACAATTGGGCCCAGAATTTATGTTGCTAAGTGAGAAATTTGTTAAGTGAGTTTTGCCCCATTTTATGACTTTTCTTGCCACATTTGTTAAGTGAATCACCGTGATTGTTAAATTAGGAACATGGTGGTTAAGTGACTCTGGCTTCCCCATTGACTTTGCTTGTCAGAAGGTCACCAAAGGTAATCCTATGACCTCGAGACACTGCAACCATCATAAATATGAACCAGTTGTCAAACATCTGAATGTAAATCACGTGACCATGGGGATGCTGTAACAGTCACAATTTTGAAATATGGTATTAAGTCACTTTTTTCAGTACCATTGTAACTTTGAACGGTCAATAAATGAACTGTTGTAAGTCGAGGATTATTTGTATAGAAGCCTTACTAGAATAAAAGTAGTTTTCATGGATGAGGTAAACCTCCATATATGCTACTACTGGAGTGAAAGGTAAAAGGATAGAAGGAAATTTAGATTAGCCCCCAATCACAGGGCAGAACTGGTATCCCTCAACGGAAGCAAAAATCTCATGCCAAGAGATGGAAACAAATGAAATATCTATTGACATCTTCAGACCACACTTTTAAACTTAATCATTCACCATGCCAAATAAAAGTTTGTGTGTGTCTGTGTG
Organism: Protobothrops mucrosquamatus; assembly: GCF_001527695.2. Taxonomy (NCBI): domain Eukaryota; kingdom Metazoa; phylum Chordata; class Lepidosauria; order Squamata; family Viperidae; genus Protobothrops; species Protobothrops mucrosquamatus. The sequence goes on from NW_015387636.1 coordinate 284,329, forward strand.
TTTTAACAATGCAGAGTAATGTCAAACACAGCAATCAGGGCAAAAATTGTATAGTATGGCAATGAAAGTGTTAAAGGCATAATAGCTAAGAGAGAGAAAAATATTTAAGTACATGCTTATTTTGCTTAATGGTTAAATGTAGGAGCTCTAAAGTGTCTGCTGCATTTTGGGAAGAATTCTTATCTACTTCTGACTGTTGTAAGTGGAGTTTTCAGTGAACTGAAGAGCTGACAAAGCAGAGCTAAATAGGAATTGGAAATTGCCATCTAGCCATTTAGATTCCTCTATAAATATGGCTAGAATACATTCATTGTCTTCCACTTGAGAAAGGAAGCCTTATCTTGTAACTAGGAATAATTAAATGCTCATTTGAGCTTACAAGTTAGATTATGGTCCTGATGATGATCTTCAGTGAGTAATGCACATTCTTATTGTCTTTCTACTGATGTGAGAATAATGACCTCATTTCCTTATCTGTTGGACTAAATGCATTTGAATCATCTTTTTGTCATATCTACTTTATGAGAGTAAGGAATTTATTATCTTCAAAAGTTAACTTTACAAGGCAAGATTTAGTGCCGTCCAAGTTTTTTCAGCAGAATGATTCCTATAAAAATAGACATTTGCTTCTAAGACTTTATTAATTTGTGATAATCAGTTTCCTTTCCATCTTTGAAGAGATCATTTGTAGGTTCATTACATTACTGAATTTTATAAAATATTATTATAATGGCACTATAAGAGCTTTGTTTTTGTTTTTTTTAATCAAGCCTAAAAGTAATTTCAAGTGAAAGTTTTAGTGAAATCATTATCATTATTCTGCTATCATTATCATGATTCCAGTTGCATAAATAGCAAAATGCAAGAAACTGGGTATATTATGGCTTTAGCTGCATTGTTTATTAACTATCTACAACATGGAATTTTCTGTTAGATTAAAATTATAAACACTTTATAAATTTTAAATACTTTATTTCTGACCGGAGAAAGGATAACTGATCTTTCATTTCTACCTATATTTATAGATAATATAAAGTTCAAGTAATAAGACAACCACAAGCTTTTATTACTATTATTAGCTAATGGCATCAAATAAAGTAACCCACATTTTCATTTTTCTAAATGAAAAAAATATTTGCAGACTGCATGTAAGATAATTTAAAATGAGCCCACACCATGAATCTTAAACATTTTCCTAAATTCCAAAAAAACCCAAAACTTTTCTTGATATAGGACTATTAACTTGGAGTTCTCCTGGACTCCCAACTCCTGTTTGAGGAACAGGTGGCAGTTTTGGCTAGGAGAGCCTTTGCACAACTTTGTGCTGTGCACAAGTTGCAGCCTTTCCTGGATCAGGATTCCCTGCACTCAGTTGTTCAGTCCCTAGTCATCTCATGGCTGGACTATTGTAATGCACTCTACCTGGGGCTACCCTTGAAGAGCATTTGTAAGCTACAACTGGTACAGAGTATGACAGCATGGGTAGTTTTGCCCCCCCCCCCCAAGAATGGCTGCTGTAATGCCACTGCGCCGCAGGCTGCATTGGTTACCAGTTTGCTTCCAGGTGCAATTCTAGGTGTTGGTGATCACCTTTAAAGCCCTTCATGGCATGGATCCAGGTTACTTGAGGGATCATCTCTCCCCACTTGGATTGTCCCATACCATACATGCCTGCTGTGGGTCCCGTCAGCCCAATTATTCCAGCTGGTGGGGTCCAGAAGAAGGGCTTTCTCTGCTGTTGTTCCTGCCCTCTGGAACATCTTGCCCCCAAGTCAATAAAAGAAGGAAGGAAGGAAGGAAGGAAGGAAGGAAGGAAGGAAGGAAGGAAGGAAGGAAGGAAGGAAGGAAGGAAGGAAGGACGGGAAGGAAGGACAGGAAGGAAGGAAGGAAGGAAGGAAGGAAGGAAGGAAGGAAGGAAGGAAGGAAGGAAGGAAGGAAGGAAGGAAGGAAGGAAGGAAAGCTTCTGCTAATTTATAAAGACTTTTGATCTTATAATTAAGGGGGAGGAGGAATAAACAGTGTCCTGGTGGGTTTAGTATGTTTATTTGTGTGTGTCTGTGTCTAGACTTGGAAGTAGAAAAGAGAGAACAGACTTAGATTGATGAATTATCACTAAAAACACTAGAAATATGGAAAATATTTTGAATTTGAAAACTGTTTTTGACCTTGGCAGAAGTGTTGCATTGCTTTTTGAAAATGTTCCAGAACCACAATGACCCTTTGTGAAATTCAGACAGAGGTTTAAACCTCAAAATAGGGTTCTCCATAGCTGGAATAATGTCAGAATATTTTTGGGAAGGTCAAATTAGCTATTTTGAGCTCAAAATCTTTTAGATAGAACTAAAAAAAGGATGCATTTTGTATAAAGAAATTAAGCAAAGACTTCACTTAGCCATTTATTTTTTCAGCTTCAAACCAAATTTATTACAAAATAGTTATTGAGTTATATCTTATTTTAGATAAAGTCTAATGCCATGATAATATGTTTAGGCTGTTTCTTTTCTAATAGAGTGAGAAAACACAGCGACATTCACACACACTAAAATTGCAATAACCTCAAAGCCCTTGGCAAGTTTAGCATTATCAAATTGAGATAAATATTAAAAAGGGCCAAAAGCAGGGAACTTTTATACTGACATCATTCCAGTGTTTTACTGTCAATCAAAACACTGACAGAACTGCTGATCATGTCAGCAGTTGTCAACTTCCAAAGAAGTATGTTTTGAATATTGCCACTAGCCAGTTATAAAGTTGTGTTTGCTTCAAAGTTGCATTATAGTTAATGAGCTGACTCCTTAAAGCAGCCACAACTACCTAAAAATAATGCTGTAATAAATAAAAGTCCTAGACTGATAAGGTATGAAACACTTCTTCCAGCTCATTGTTGAAGTGTTCATAATCCTCTTATTTAGCACTGTGCCTAATATTTTCTATGATGTTGAGAGTAGGTGAAGTATTTCTGTTGCTTCTAATTGGAGACTTTTTCAAATATTAACGACTGCCCCAAAAATGTGACTAAAGATTTACATTACAATTTCTGATCAGACTTTTAATAGTTGAAAGAGAAAGTTCTGTTTCTAAGCCATAATTTAAAAAAAGTCTGATAATGGCTAAAATACTGAACACATTTTTAAGGAACTCTTTTCAGACACAATAACCATTATATTAGCCTTAAAATTGAGATCTGCAGATATATTTTTAATGGGATGTTGCCATCCTGGAATGTAAATGGGAAAAAGAGAAAGGTAAAGTAGTTGAATATTTTTCTCTATTATCCTCTAGTTCAATTCTACATTATATAAAGAACCACACTAGTATCAGTTTTATATTAGCTGTTTGCATACGGGTTTTTTTTCAAAAGTTTTCATTATTTTTAATATGGATTATATAAGTAATAAGTTCATTTTTTCAAAAATACCTACTTTCATTTCATAACACATCCAAGCTGAGCTTCTCAGGGCCAGATCAATATTTATTTAGTTATTTATTTGATTTCTGTCTTACACTCAAACATTATGCTTGATGTGTGCTCAGCAAAACAATCTGCACAGGCACAATAGAAGATTAAATGAGCAAAAGTATACTTAAAATAATACATGGACTAGAACAACTGGAACATCATCAGAAAATTCTGCAAATCTCAGCCTCCAAATAAGTCCATAAGAGAACAATAATCTTTCAAGTAGCATTGAAGCCATCTTCATCTGAGTCTGGAAATTACTTGTGAAACACAACAAATCATTGAATTTTGTGTGACATGGATGTGCTCTCATCAAGTAGGTGATAGCAATATTATGGATGTCCTACCTCAGAATGAGCAAAAAACACGAGGAGTGGAAGATCTCCATAGCATCTAGTGAAAGCCCCATTCCATGGCATATATATCTTCTTAGTATCCCATCTGGCTTTGTAAATAAAGCAGATCTAGAATACACAGTCTTTTGATTTCTATTCTGCTTAACCACCATGCCAAACTCTCTGTTTTTATACAGTAATATATATGCATGCATGCGCGCACATATGGTTGAAGCTTTTGTTAAGTACATGTGAGCATTCCTAACAGCTGCAATCTGACAACAGTCATTGGCTGTTGTTTTCTTGTGCTGCCAAGTCCTCAGCTCCTAAGTATCTGATAAACTGGTGGTAAATCAGCACTCCTGTTGACCAACAAGGGGCCTGTTTCACAGGCTTTGATCATTTCCCTGACTATCTTTGTACCTGCTCGTCCAACAATCCCAGCAGCTGCGAAATTGAATGCATGTCCTTGTTGTTGCAATGTGAGGCTACCAATGAGTTCGGTCTCTGACTAAACTTTGCTTCTTGTAGTATCTCTATTGGATGATCTTTTCCTGACTACGTTTCTGAAAGTGATACACTTCTTCTTCAAATTCTTCTTTCACTAGCTCAGATGTCTCACAATTTTTCTCTCCTTTATAGAAATTCTACATCTTTATTTGATCACTGAGCTTATATCCCTAGCACCTAATCAGTCACTGGTTCTATATGTCCATCTGTCCAAAAAGACAGCTAGACAGAGCATATGATCTGTGCATGCATATGTGGGGACAAAGGCAGAAAGAAGTGACCTCAAGTTAGTAGTCTCATTGACAATAAGCAGGCAGAATGTTAGGAAAAGAAGGAATGACAAGGAAACAGTTAATTCAAAAGGTGATGGTGTGCTAAAGATGGTTGGTGGTTGGTTGGTTCATCAGAACTGAAGAAGCTGAGAAGCTGAATATCTTCGAGGAAAAACAAAGTCTAGTTGCCTTTTGGAGAAGCATCTTTGGGTGGTGGGATGAATGGATGGATGGAGATTCCTGGCTCATTCTGAATAAAAAGCTTTGTATTATTAGATTTAGATTTAGATTTTATTAAATTTATACCCCGCCCTTCTCCCGGAGGACTCAGGGCGGCTTACAGCCAGTTTAAAACAATGATATAATACAATACAAACTTTAAAAAAGATTAAAAATAACTATTTAAATTTGGCCGCTTCTACTAAAAATTTAATTTAAAACCCCTTTAAAATACCCCTAGGCCAGTCC
>NW_015387637.1:0-33688 GCF_001527695.2 Protobothrops mucrosquamatus
CTGTATTATTAGTTGCCACTTCCAGCCACATATCTACCCATTCATTAGCAGAGAGTTTTGGAAATCTCACTTGATTACTTATGCAGTCAATAGCAAGGGTTATTCTGCATTCGTAATTGTTTGATTTTATGGTCCCTTCTTTAAACAAACATTGTCTATGATAATGTGATGCCCTGATAGATGGGAAAGGTTTTGTCTGTGAATATCATTTAGATAATTAAAAATGACAGATGAAATCGCCTGCTGTCTTGACCTGTACTTTGTTCCCTCAGTGATGCTGAAGAGATGCTGATTGCTGTCAATCAAAACCCATTGGAGGTTTGTAAATTCTGACTGCTGTGAACTCTGACCCTCTATGTTGTTCTGAAATAGATAATAACCTTGAAATTATATTAGAATTTAAAAAAGGCTTCACCAATGGGACATGCTATATATACTTTTTATAGAAGGCGACTACCTAGTGTCATTGTTTACTCCAGAAATTCAACAGCAAAAGTCTGAATGATTAGCAAGTTCATAGTGCAGAGAAGGATCTTCTATTAATATATAGAATAATTTCATTCTCTGTGTACTTTTGTGCTTATGTCTTCCAAGTTTTTTTTAAAATGCTTTCATCTGAGAATATTATTTTAATCATTGATTTTGCTGCATTTTATTTCATAATATCTTTTATTTATTGTCTATACCAGTTATATAGCTATCCTCTGGGCATTTTTTTAATGATGGTCTGAAATATAACCAATAGAAAGAATACTAACATATTCAAGAGGTAAAAAAGAGCACATATTTTTCCCAATAGAAGTCAATAATAACTAAGAGCAGTGGAGGCATGGGCTAAACTTCCTATGTATTTATGATTTTTTTCTAGGAAAATGTTTTCCCCATTTTATTCAGAACCATCTAGTAGAAATCATATTTATAGTGTGGTTTACTCTCAAGCACATCATTTTGAAAACATTTTTTTAAATCTATTTTCTGAAACTTTTGATGCTTCTGTCATATAATAGGCTACTTTAATTAGCTGTATAATAAGATGAATGTTTTGTTTAAAAAGAGTCCATAGATGTTAAGAAATAACTCTTTCTCCTCTCAATATGCTTGCACTCGTTCTGAGATGGATCGCAAATCTGGGACAAATATATCTTCCTTACCCTCTTTGTATTTTTTAAGTACAATGTGAAATAATAATGAGTTTGTGTATACGTATTTTGAACAGCTTCATGAAATGTATATTCTTACATCAGTATGATGTAATAGTTTCCAAGCAAGCTGTAATACAGGTTTTAGAGATCCTTTAGAGCTTGTTTCCATCCATTGTTTCTTGTCCTGGCCTTTGGTATTTTCCAAAGCACCAGAATGCAGTACAAGAAACAATAGATGGAAACTAATCAAGGAGAGAAGCAACCTGGAATTAAGGAGAAACTTTCTAACAGTAAGAACAATTAACCAGTGGAACAGCTTGCATTTATAAGTTGTGGTGTTCCATCACAGGAGGTCTTTAAGAAGAGACTGGACAGCCACTTGTCTCCTTAAACAGGGGGCTGGACTAGAAGACCTCCAAGATCCCTTCGAGCTCTATTCTATTCTATCTTTCCTAACTCTTACATTCTATTCTTGCTATCTGAAACAAGCTTCATATTAAGGGCTAAAGGATGAATCAAAAGGCAGGATTATAAAGTAACCTATACAGTAGCACTTAGACTTATATACCAATTCACAGTGCTTTACAGCCCTCTCTAAGCGGTTTACAGAGTCAGCATATTGCCCCCAACAATCTGGGTCCTCATTTTACTGACCTCAGAAGGATGGAATGCTGAGAGACTTCCAGTCTTGCATCGTAGCGACACAGCCATGAGATTGTGGGGCTCCACACTCCACGGCTGGTTTCGCCCTGCCAGGGCCCCCTAAATGGGTTTAAAGTCACCCCGGAGAGGTGACGAACAAGGAAGCCCCCCACTGATTGTGAAACGACGGCGGTTGATCCACTCGATCTGGGGGAAGCCCTCCAACCTGACAGGATAAAGGCTAGCCACATCTCACTGACTAGCCCAAGCTACCAGCAGCCAAAGTCCAAAAGCACTAACTAGAACAATGGTGAACAGTGTGCTTGGAACTGGGTGAGAATATCGATCTTCTCTCTCCTATCTTGTAACTGATTTCCTGGAAAAGATCCCCAAGAAGCAAAAAATCCTCCGAAAGTGAGAAGGGAGGGGACTACACCCCTACCCTTCCATAGACAGAAGCGGTGAATTAATGTTTATGGGAGACAGGAATATATTGAAATGAATTTAATAATACTATAGTGTGGATGAATCTGAAAATTATGAAAACTGTTAAGATTTCACATCTGAAAAAGTATTGATGAAATATAAGAAAGTAATTCTTTGTCTTGAAAGTTGGAAAATGAATAGATATTGATATCTAGTGGAAGTTTAGAGCATAACTATAGCTGCATTGACTCAGAAATTGGCAAGATGCCCAGAAATAGAAAAAACTTGTTTCTTTGAACCTTAGTGGTTTTTAGCCAAATAAAGAACAGCTGGGAACAGAGGAAAGAAAATACAACAGGGCCATCTACTACAGAGTGAGAACTACATTTGTTTTAAAAATTGCTGACCTTCTGGAACTATAAATACTCACTGAGCTGTGATTTCTAAGCCCAAGAATTGTTTGCAGAGAAAGAAAAACCTTGACTTTTTGCTAATCTTCTAGGGAGAATTTACTGGAAAGCTTTTAAATGACTAAACATTCTGGACTGCAATTCTGGCTGAACAGAACTGTTATAAAACAGTTCAATGATGTGTTGACAATTGGAAATGCATTGGATTACAAAAACCATATATAAAGATAAGAACTATATAAGATTTGGTTGTTTGGATTTTAAGATTAGCTGGTTTGATAAGGCTAATCACAGAGACCTGTGAAAGACTATCTAGAAGGGGGAAATAAAATGGATGTTGCATACCTATCTAAAAGTGACAGGAAACCACACCTAATATTTTCTTTTGAAAGCCCTAGCCTGGAACATCAGAGATCTGCAGGAGCAATACTCCAAGACAAGGCAAATACTTTCCAGGAGGAAATGTATGCAATGCTGCAATAGATTCAAATGACAATGGTTTCAAACCATGATGAGATTAAAAACAACTTTGATGAGTATATCTTCAGCCTAAACTTACAATTAAAAAACTTTCAGAAAATGATGATAAAGAATGAGCAAACAAATCAGATAACAGAACACAAACCAGAAGAAAGTGACTTAAATAGGGAAGCTACAAATGAAGAGAACCACTGCCAGGAGAATCATTAGAGACTGGGAGACAAAAAGCGTACATCCTACTCAACTTGTCTTTCTTACTCCCAACAACATTTACAAAAATACAGGAATCCCCTGGCAAGCGGAACATACTGACTTGGAAAGCTACTTGGCAAAAGAAGAAGGCTAGAGTTAGATTCAAGAGATTTGATTCAACTTACCAGATGAAGTACTATATGATTAACACTTGTTTGAATATGTTTAAAAGAATGGATAAATTTTGGATATAAAGGGGCCCTACAGTAAGAGGGATAAGATATATAAGTAGTATAGTACTTTTTATAATATATGAAATGTGAAAATATTGGGATGATCATATGAATGAAAAGTTTGAACATTTAAAGTTAATTAATTTGAGAAAATTATGACTGATAAGAATGATTTGAATACTGAGGGGAAATTAAGCTTAAATAAGAATTTTGAAAACAGGACATATAGTGACTTAATAAGATGACTTTTACAAATACGATTGAAACATAAGCCAATTAGAAAAGATGTTATATATGGATGTTATTGTTATTTGTACAAACACAAGAAAAATGTTTATATCCAACCTTGTATGTATCGAAAATATTAAGAATTATATTTGTTTAACGTTGAGAAAGGAGAATACTACTGGAAGAAGAGAAGATCAAGGAAATATACTATTAATATATTGATTATGGAATTATAGGAATTAATCATTATTGATTGTTTTTAAATGTATGAACCCAGACAACACACTGTTTACTAAGCACTAAAGATTGTTATCATAAAGAATCAATTATATATATATATATATATATATATTTTAAAAAAGGATGGAAGGCTGAGTCAATCTTGAGCCAGTGAGAATCAAACTGCTGAACTGCAGGCAGCCAGCAGTACTGTATTCTAACCACTGCACCACCACAGCTCATAATTTAGAACCAAAGGAAAGTAAAGGAATCATCAGTTATCACATATGCTCCAGAAGTGTGACTGAAAGTCCAGCCATGCTTTACACCCATAGATAAAATATCTGGCTTTGGCAATATCATCTTGATGAACTTTGCCCAGCAACCCTGCATACAAAATGGAATCCGTAGTTTATTATATACACTCACAGAAACACCGAAGAAGCAATTCTTAAGTAAAACATCATGATTTTATGATTTTATTTCACTCTTCCTTTGCTTTACAAACCTGTGAAGGCTGCAAACATGAGGATTGTTTGCAGAATTATTTTTTTCAGCACCATTGCAACTGAACAGTAGCTAAAGAAGTCAGCTGCTAAACAAGGACTATTTGTATACTCAAATAAGTTTGAGTTGTTGCTGGAAGCAGTATTCCTATAGCCTTCATTGTTTCTGTATATAGAACAATTTTTGGTTTTAACATCAAATAACTCACAGTATTTTGCAGATATGTTATTACTTTTACATTGTCAGAACAGAAACAATCTTTTAAGTTACATTTTGTATCTCAATGTAGTAAAGATGAAGTATTTTGTAAAATATTTTTAAAAAGCAGTTTTCATTCATCTCCGAACATTGCAAATATGGGTTTCATCTTTATGCAGAAACGTCACTATAAAATTCTATAGAATTTTCCACAGAAACTCAACATATTGTGTATGTTAAAAGTGTAGCTCCAGCTTTCCTTTCACTTCTTTTTAACCACTGCCACAACACTCTTAGGAACCCCCTCCATTTGGATCTAGCTGATTCTCTCTTTCTGTGCCATCTTTTTGTCGCTTTTTGATTCTTGTCCTTCTTCTTCCTCCCAAACTTACTTTAAAAACTTATTCTATTTTCCTGAAGTTCTAATATTATTGCCTTACCCACAGTAGTGTACCTTAATATTTCTATGGCCTAATTCAGAAAATGTGCAAAATATAAGTACTGCTGATAGGCACTTCTCTTTCTCTGCATGGAAGAAAAGCCATATTGGACCTGTATATACCGGTACTACAGAAATTCATTGAATACATACAAAGGAACTAGTTATCTAGATTTCATACTGTATTTCATTTTGGAGACAGTTATAATCCCTAGTAACCCATTAACAACAAATATTTTAAAGACAGGTGCTATTCATGAATAACCAGCTCCAGCTCCAGTCAACAGGCTCTTTTTTGATATCTATCTGTTAGTTCTTCCATCTAAAAGTGTTATGAGCACTGTAAAAAAAATGAAAAACAAAGGAAAAGACAAGTTTTCTCCAAAATGGTCCATCACAGCACAACACTTTCAACATAATTAGCTCTACATATTCTTAATTCATACAATACCAGATTTTCTCATATGGCTATTGCCATCAATCACTAGGATGCATGAAAAAGCTCTTTAGATTAATGATCTAGACTGAGTGGACTATAAACTATAACAACAAACATATTGCTAATTTTAATATTAATTTAGTGGTGTATGTGATAGCCTTATATGCACATGCTCTGTTTTGCTTTGTATCATTGAGAAGCTCGCCTTTTGATGGGGAAAACATTTTAACAAACAAACAAATGCATAAACCACATTCAAAAGATGAAAATAATTTGAATTCCCAATCAAACTAATGATGCCAGCTATAGTCCCAAAACTTTAATGCTCATTTCCATTCTTGATTTTTAAACCACTTCAGGATGCTTACAAGAAGGAAATGTGAAGTCCCATCAAAATAGCATATTTGCCTGACTTTATTATCCTCTTAGCCAACATTAAACCAGCAAAGCTAGGTATGGCAGGCAATATTTGTCATATATGACAAATATATCTGTCATATACTACAGATATATGAATTCTGTAAATTATATTCTCTGGGTATGGTACTGAGCACTGGGACATCCCATCTGTAAACGTAAGATGCATCTCAAAACTCTAGGGATAAGATCTGTCATTCCTGACCAAGGGAACATCAAACTTGTACTTTTATCAGAGACTCTCATAAATGTTATCTTAGTTGTAAGGAATGGAAATGACAAGGCAGAGACCAGTATTCTCACATCTTGCCCCCCGATGTGAGGTTGGCCCCAACCCTCCTATCTTTTTGTTAGGGCCTAAAGATGTGACTTTGCCAGTTGGCTTAGGGCCCCAGTGGGGGAACAGCACAATAGAAGTGGTTGATTGAGTAATAAAAGTAATAACATAATGTTTGATTTTGACTTTTTATGTTATGTAAGCCACCCAGAGTTACCCTGTGGTAAGATGGGCAGCCAATAAATTTTATAAATAAATAAAATTCCTAAGCTAGAGAGAAGTTACACCTACATGGATCATGTGCCTTTTAAAGACATCAAGAGACGGACAAAATATCCATTAATATGGAAAAATATAAAGAAAAATTGGGCATGTATAGTATTCTACACTTCACTGTTATCTCCAATAAAAAGGCTTGGAAAAACATGATGAAAAAGCCTAGAATTCAGTATTTGGAACCTAGAACTATATATCTCTCTATAGTCTTTAATGTATGTATATTATAGTGGACATATATTCTATACTTCACCAGTGTATACAGTGTATACATTACTGTCTTCAATAAAGAGTCTTATCTAGTAGAGTTAAGTGAGAGTCTTTTGCCAAATAAATTTATTTCAGAGTAGTGTCTAAAGAGCAGTGATTTACAGTCAACCCTGACATGAATTCTGAAACCCAGTATTCCAACATGGGCCAGTGCAGATAATTTCATTTGTTAAGAATCCATTACAATAATCATTTCAAATGAACCTAAAGTCTCAACAGATTTTGGTCCAAATTCCAAATATGTTCCTCAATTCATTCCAATGGTGGACGATGCTAAAACCATTTTTGAAGACAAAAGTGGAGTTAGATTCTCACAAAAAAATTTCATACCTATGAAAATACCAATAGACTTCTGTATGTATATAAAACTCATATATATATGAGTATGTATATATGTATGCACAGACAACCACAGATGATTTCTTCATTTTTCTTTCATTCAAGAGCAATGTTGACTTAGCTACCTTTATTGATATACATTTAGAAGTGAAACAAGTATACAAACTGGTTAGCTATTAACCCCAATTATATAGGAGCATAGCTTCTATTATCACATCAGAGAGAAGGAGTGATGTTTGATTTAATTAATTTTACTCAGAAATAAGTTTTCATTAGGACTTCCTTACAACTGCAATACTAGTAGGGTGTGGATTTCAATGTACATAAGCCAAATAAATAAACTCATAGATAAATTTCACCTCACAAAAGTTTTATGAGCCTGGTCAAAAGCAATGAGGGCTAATACAGGATCCTGAAAAGGACCTTTCCCCTAAGAAAACCATTTCAGGAAGCCAATGTGCAATACAGCAGATCCTTCAAAACATTGCAAGGTAGACAGTGTTGAAATGAAACATCCACTTAATAAATTTAATCTAATTCCTGCCCATCTGTAAAGCTGCAGTTTTTAAGTAGCATCATAAAATGACGTGATTCAGAAGAAAATCATATCTATAGCTGAATTATGATTTTCAATAGATTAGAAATTTAAACTCAAATTTATGAGCATATGAAATATCTTAGTTCCTAGTATTTTAATTGACCAAAGCACTGTAATATCTTCATGTCTGAGAGGGAAAAGGGAGAATATGGCTGCTTTTACACTTCCTTCCACCAATTGTACCTTGTTGTCTATAAAGCAGAGGCAATATGTTGTAAAATCTTAATTGATACTCTTAAGAACAGAAGAATAGCACTGCTGAATCAGGACAAGACCATTTTAGTACTCTGTTTTTCATAGTAACAAACTCCAAAGATCCCTCTGGAGTGCTTACAAGCAGATATATCCATCTGGTATCCGTAAGCACACTCTTACAACACGAAGATAATACTAAATATTTAGACAACCAACCTTTCACAGACCTGTCTTCCATGAATTTATCCAACCACTTTTAAGCCATGTAAGGGAGTCGTTACTTGGATGATATCATATTTTGTGGTAGTGTGTGGAAGGACCTTCTGTTTTCTCTTTTAGATCTGCTTCCAGTCAATTTAGTTAGATGACTCCAGTTTTAGAATTTTGTGAAAAAGAAAAAACATTGTCCTCTTTTCCTGTACATGACTTTATAAATCTCATCTATGTTCCCTTTTGTTACCTATTTTAAAAGCTACTAACTATCCTAGTTCTTATTCATAAAGAAGGCATTTGAGCTAGCTCTGTCCTTTTTCAAATATGGTGTTCAGAATTGTACATGGTATTCGAAGTATCAAAGATTTGTTTAAGGGCAGTACAGTTACAATGCTTTCTCTGAAGCATTTGAAAATGAAGTACTTTTTGTTTCTGTTTTGCTTCTGCGATGGGGGAATCACATATTCTTACAGTGTCTAGCCCCTCCACCTTACATCTGCCAGGTCATGTTTCTTCCAACCAAGTCCAGTGGCATGCCCTCAAATGATGTTAAGATATTATGGAAAGCCAGCCACCCATATGGCATTTGTATTCAGAAAATGTACAGGAAAAAAATAAACTTTGCCAGTAATGCTGATCTGCCACCATGATAGGAAGAAGCTGCATTTAGCTTATCAGCATTAGTTTATCCACCAAATAGTCTTTCCATTGTATCTCTCAGTGCTTTCCAACTAACAGTCGAATGTCCATAAATACATGGGAACAGATTCATGGATTGTATATTATAGAAGTAAGAACAGATCAATGCCGCTCTTTATGTTTTGTTTCTCTTTTGCTGCTTGCAGATTCATGGAGATCTTGAAATACTGGGAGAAAACTGTAAATTCTTAGAGAAGCATGTTCCACCGATTGGTGGAAATTTTCAGGTAAACTGGGTTCTGGAGCTGTAGTCAGCTAATGGCTGTCTCAGGCTGAGCTGTGATTGGCCAGATGTGTTCTCAAGAGACACAAATTCGGCAAAAGTAAGCTAAAAACAGATGTTATGCAGGATGGGGCATAATCAACTGGGGCAAAATCATGACAGCAGTAAAGTAGCACAGCTCCAACTTCTCAATGAAAAAGCATGACCTGGATGATTGAGAATCTCTATAGACTTTTATGTTGGGTATACTTTTTACTTGGAATGGATTGTACTGTGGCAGGATTCTGTAAATGTTTCCTCCTTTTAAGTTGAGTTTTGAGTTTTGGACTCAAAATGAAGCCAGCTGACTTCATTCAATTTCAAGAAGACATTTACATTGATGTAACCTATTAATCTTAGAAGGTTAGAATCCAGGGTTTATACTTTATAGTGGTTTAATAATAGGAATACTGGTTTTGTATGAGCGAATACTTGTGTTTTTTTTAAAGAATATTTAATTGAAATGGCTTCTAAGGTGATTATTTTGCTAGAGTATGAATATGAATTGTAAAAAAATTGCCCTGATTACTAGACTTCAAAGCTGCCCTACTGTGACAATTAGCTCCCAATTGTCAAACCATTTATTTATTAGAATATTAAGGACGGATGCTGTCTTAAATTGTAAATGGAAATACATTATTACTGAAGTTGGCTATGAACACAAAGGGCCCTCAATTAAGAGTTGTATTAGATAAGACTAACATGCATTTAAAATTAATTGATTCACCTCTCCAGCAAGATATTGAAAAATGTTTAACAGGTAGACAACAAAATTAATAAAAATTGTCAAGAATATTCCAAGTGGGAATATACAAGTGGGCATCAAGGAACATTTGCATCGGTTGAATGGAGCAAGATAGCAAAAAGCAAATATCCTCTTTTTCTCCTTCTTTTTCTCTTCTAAATAAGAATGATGATGATTGTAGGTTGCTTTGGGTGAAAGTAGGGTAAATGGGTTCAATCCATTATAAGTGTTTTAACATTTAGTTCTTGCTGTGTTCTCTGATTCATGCGGATGAGATATCAAAGTTCCCAGCTGCTTGCTTGTAAAGAGACTGGACAATATCTGTTCAAAGGCAACCGCTTTTGTTTCTCACTTGGCAGTGACTGGAAATCAAGAAAAATGTTTGTGAAGTTTTAGAGCACTTACCATTATAGTCAACCCTTTTGACACCTACTTGGAACTCCTTCTGGTAAGGGACAAAGGGGGAATCAGAAATAAGTACTGGCCTTGGGTTTCCTGAAAATCAGGAGGAGAAAAAAAAGTATCTGGGCTTCTTGCATTCTTGGGGGAGAAAATTGGACAGGCCATATTTTTCATTCACAGGATGCAACTGTCAGTTTTATAGAAACTATAAGGAGTGTAAGTAACTTGGTTCTTTTCCAATCATTATTTTTTTAAATCAAGTATCCTAAAAGTTATTGTATTTTCATAAAAAAGGAATAGAGAGAGAGGAAGATATCTTATCTGAAAAGAGGGAAATGGATGAAAAGAACAAGTGATAAATGGCAGAAAATATATACACATCAGGGAAAAGTCCCTGGGAGATGGCTGTTCTTAACACTTTCTGTTTCCAATCTTCTTTTTTCTTCCTCATCTTGCCATGTTTGCTCTCTGCTTTTTCCCTATGCTCCTGTAGAGTAACCAAAAAAGATGGACTGGACTAGGCCAGGTGACTATGCCAACATCAGGTATCAAAGTACGGAAGTCTCACTCCTTTGGGCAACAAGTCCTCCAGTACCACACACTCTTTTATTCTGTGAGAGAGATAGGGGACGTCACATCCAGAGACTGACTTACAGTATCCTGGGAAAAAGGATGGCTATGAGAGCAATGATGAAAAATGAAAATCAGGCCTTTTAGTGTCACCTCTTAACCGTTTCTTCAAGGCATATGCCAAAGGGGAAAAAAAACAGCCCATCTATATTTTTCAGGAATTGCAAATAAAAGCAGAGAATATTTTTAATATAAGCTTTATTAAAGATAGGGAAAAAATGGTCACTTATAGAACTATGTATAGGCGAATCAAACAAGGGCTACACCAGTCTTTAAGATAATGCAGATTCCCCCCCCCCTTTTCATAGACCATGGACCCTGCTAAATGCCATTGCCCTCCTGTATTCTGGCACTGCCCTTTTCCAGAGAAGTACTAAATTTCTCTGATCTTTCTCACATACACCCCTAATCTTTCTTCCAGTTACATTTTTCAGCAATTTTTTTGCCAAGACAAGGCTTTTTAAAGCTTCCTTTTTGAAGCTAAGATTTGAAAACAACTAACTTAGCCAGAAAGGAGGGGCTGTGAATCATCCTTCTGACCTACATGTTTTGAGTTGTTTTATGTGTTTTCTTCAGGAAAGCAAAGGTTGATTCCCTGTCTGAAGGAAATGGGAGTACTGGATGTATTTTTGTTTTCCAGCTTCCTCACTTTGTCACACATCCTTATGGTGATAACAGAGCCTGAGTGGATATGAATACCCCAAGATCACCTAGCTAGCTTTTGTGCCTAAGGGAAGGCTATAAACTGGACCCTCCTGCTCTTAGTCCTGTTCCTTAATAAGTACACCACACAACTGTTGGCATGATAGAGCTTACAATGCAATAAATATGAAGAAAACGGATAGATATTCAAGTTAACTTTCAACTTTCTTCTGGAACAAACAACTTTAGATCCACTGGTCATAGTGTTAAATTTGTAATGCTGATTACAACAAATTTAAAGAAATTCCATGAAATGGAAAGATAAACAGGTTTGTACTTGTGCACAAAGCAGTGCTTTAATATACAAGTGGTACTTGTTTAGCAACAGCATCGTTTAGTGACTATTCTCAGTTACGAAGGTTATGAAAACTTAACTTTATGACCAATCTTCACATTTATGACCTTTGGAGGTCTGGAAAGCAAAGGAGAACTAAAGTAAGATCATAAGCACACTCATGGTTTCAATTAGTGACCACTTTGCTTAACAACCCAGTGACTGGTCCCAATTGTCGTTGCTAAATTATGATTACCAGCGTATGATTTTTGCTTCCAGCCTGAGAGACTGCTTTAGAGGATCCACCATGAGCAGTGAGAGAGCTGAAATGTCTTTTTAGTAGCATACAGTTGACTATATGAAGCTTGTTAGATTTCAGATTAAAAAATGGATAGATAAAATGACTGAATACAGGTATAAATCTTAGCTAAGAAAAATGGGAAATATTGAGCAATTTATAATGAAAAAAAATCATTTATTTGGAAATATGTTTGTGCATTTTTATGCACAGTATTTTTTAATGTGGTCTTTAGGCTATAAATGTGGTTCAACAGAAGCAAAATTAAAATCATTTAGACAGCTACTGCAGAAAAAATAGAACAAAAAAGTCCAAAATATAAAATAACTTAAATATATTTTCTAATCTAGGCACTTTATGTGTTAACTATACTGCACTACAGACCAGGAAATAGATTACCATATGCTATTGATTTATATTTGTCTTATAAATGGAATACTAGTTAGTATGAGAAACTAATTCCCAAAAAATATTTTAAAGGGAATTTCATTAGTTTATAACATAACAGTCTTAAGATAATCAATTTTTTATCTCTATATCTTTTTGTTTTTTGGAACAGATTAACCCGGGAGAAATTCAGCTGAATCTGTCTGTCATTTCTCTCAGTAGGAGTTTTTGAGAACTCCTGAATGTAATAGTTGAGGACTTCTCATACTGGGCCCAAGTGGTCTTTCCCTTTTATCAACTTTGGGAATAGAGAAATTGAATGAATAATGGATACTTTCTATGCATTTCTACAGGGAATGGAGAAATTCTCCAACAAGTTCTCAAGAGCATAATTGCCCTTTAACTGCAGTCAAATCTGCTCTGGAAGAAGTCCAGTGGGAGGAAGCAGTGTTTTGTTTTTTGTCACCAAATAGAGCTTCTTCTGGTTATTGTGAAAATATGAATAGAAATCTCTTTAATTTGGTAAGCTTTCTATCACTGAAGTATACTTGATGTGAGAGATTGTGTGGAGACTAGGAAAGTAAGGGAAGGGAGAATCAAGATATAGAAGCAAATCATTCAAACAGACTCTAATGAATTCACTATATATGATGGTTGGGATTTTTCTTGCAGTTTCCAAGAAGCTGCATTTACCCTAAGATATTACAATTTTACAATATTACAATTCTTTGTAATATTGGTATAATTCTTGTTCCCTTACCTACTGCATGGTGTATAGATTTATTTTTGTTTCCCCTGAAGTCCCACCCCAAGACAAACTACTCCCCAAAAATAGGTAGTGCATAGGATCAGAGGAATTTAAAAAAAATAAAAATTAAAAAAAAAACTTCTACTTTGCTTATGGAAATCTCTACTAAATCAGAGCATCTTTCATTAGGGAAAAGGCAACTCAAAGCACACAGCATGTACGTTGTCTTGCTGGCTGTTTCAGTTGTATTTTTAATCATTTATTCTTTTGAGAAACAGTAGCAAAAGTAAGAGGAGATGGATTTTTCTGTTTAATAAATGAGTTTTTTCAGCTCCACTTCCCTACAGTCCCATACATCATGCCAGTTTAATTTGAGTTTTTCAAACATTTGACACATTTATTATTATTATTATTAAATTTATATGTTGTCCATTTCACTGTCCCTAATAATTCTGAGCAGTTTACAATATTGTTATAGTCATGATCTATAAATATATCCTTTGAAAAGGTACTTGAAAGGAGAAAGGAATGTAAGAACATTTCTGAAATCAAAATTCCTATTTAATATTTCTTTGCAAATGACAGAGCTAAATCATGGGCACAATTTCTGTATTTGCATAAACAGTAAGTAACAAAAATAGCTTAGTTTTTAGGGAACAATATTGTTCTTATGATTGTGAAGTCACAAGATCTGATCCTTCTCCCATCCACTGAAGGCTTTTGACTATGACCAGAAATAGATTCCCCAGTAATCTCCTTCCAGGTTTCTTCTAAACTGAATGTTTTTCCAGCAGGGAGTTCCAGATCACTGTAAATCTCATAGCATTTTTTTAAGGGTAAACAGCTTCAGCAAACTAACAGAGCAATCCCCCATAAATTGAATACCATGCTGTGCACTTTACATTTTCAGTGCTTTTTTGCATATTCAAAAAATGTTATATGCATTCTAGCCAAACAATTGTGTAAAGGCTTGGTGAAATTATATGGTAGGAATATCACACCAACAAGGAAAAAACATTCAATAGATCAGTTGTATATTTTCAGCTTGGCAGTTCCTGCAGTTTTATTTCAAGTAATAGATTTGTAATTTCTTAATCTGTAAATTCCTGATTCAAGACTAAAGTGATCTTATTTTAGTTGTGAACCGTTAATTGTGAATTCCAACTACTGGGTACAGATTAAGCAAAACAGTTTGGCTGTGTCAAGAAATATAGGTGGATATGTATGCGCAGTGATGTCTCTTTATGAGCAGCACACTTGAACCAACATCTGTGCAGATATTTTTACAAATAGAATAAAATTAAAATAGATGCCAGTAGAAAGTTCCCTAAGATATTGTCAGGTTTGTATCTGATTAGATGCATTTAGCAAAGTAAAGAGAGTTGTATCCTTTAGGTACTGTCTGCTCTCAGTTCTGTGAGATTTCTGTTGAGCCATAAAACTCTTTAAATAAATAACATTCCATGCAGCTTATATCATATTCACAGCCATAAAAGAGGAAGCTGGGAAAATATACTGTCTTGATTATTTCAGAAGCAATTGGACATGATAAATGGATACAGAGGAGGCACTGTACAAGCCTATATTTGTGTGGTCTTGCCTAAGATCCTTGTCTTCATGGTTTAGAAATATATGAAATTTGAGGCTGTAGCTAGGAAGTTCGATCTCTAAAAATGCGATCTGTTTGCCTACTTCCGTTATTTTATACAATGTCATAATATGATTAATTGGGTAGTATTATATTCTTTTAGTTTTAGATTGTTTCTGACTGATATTACCCATTGCTTCCTCTTTTTTAAACTTGCCCACTGTGGATAATCAAGAATAAGCAGGGTATAAACTTTTTGAATAAATTAAGTAAGTAGTCACACATCTTCAACCTTTCAGACTTGTGGACACATTTGAGAATTTGAGAGCATATATTGGCAGTTTCACAAAATAGCTATCGCAATAAGGACCTTGACTATTCACAAAATGGCTGCAGTCAAGATTCTACTGAGACTTAAAGCGCTTCTTTACCAGGAAGGGGGGGAAAGGTGAGATGGCTCCTTGTTCCCTTCCAGGAATTTCTTTTAGTCCTTTCCCAGTTTACTTTTCTTTTTATTCTAGTAAGTTGGGCATACATCCAAACAAAGCACTAATTGCAACAACCCTCTCATATAATTTATGTCACTGCCTGTAGGCCTCATAGTGTTTTGGGAGGGAAAAGAGTGATGATGAAGGTGGTAGCCTTTAGTTTGCAGGATGACTTATTCCCATATTTTAAAAATTGGAATATATACTTTAAACAATATAACAAGTCAGTTTGGCAGGGAGTCTGTTAGATTTCAAGAGAAGTGTCCACAGCATCATGTAAGGTACCCAGAAGTAAATTAGCCTTTCTCTACTTGATGTCCTCCAGATGTGTTGGTTTTTAGCTCCCATAACCCTGAACTAGATCAGAGTTGGAATCTAACACATCTGGAGGGCACCAGCTATGGAAATATTGGCCATAGAAATAACTTCACCCTGGAAAAGAACACTGTAATAAACAAAGGATCATAAGCTAGAATAGTCCAAAATAAGAATGAACCCATTCAATTAGCCTCAGGCCAACTATATGATGGAAGGTAGATGTCAAAGTTCTTCTGCTAATGTTCTGATTTATTACTTCTGTGTGTATTTTGAAAAGAAGCCAAAAAAAACTGGTAAAATATCTTTTTTGACCAGGACATGGGGAAAATTGGAGCTCAGCTTTCATATGAGTCAGTAGGAGATTTTCCTATGTCCCAATTTTGACAAGCTTTTGAGATACTGTAGTTTCAAAGATGGTGAAAATGTTTGTCTTGTCTGAAACAGCAAATGTCATTTACAGGAATGCATCTGCAAAGTACTACACATCAACAGGAAAAGATTATGATTTGCAGAAAAGGTTTTTCTTTTCTTTTAAGGGACTGCTTCAGTGTCCCCCCAATGTCATTTTAAACTGTGAAAATCCAGCACAGCTAAGCCTGCTACATTTACTGTATATCCTACTTCCTTACCACTGCAGACAACAATTGGCTCAGTAGAGAGAAAAGTAGGCAAAGAACAGAAATCCATATTTTCTTAAGAACTTACAAGCTCTATTTTTTTATGAACTAATTAATACAGAAGTAATAAATATATGAGCAATGCTGCTGAAAAAGTCAAACATCTACAGACCTGACTGAAGAAAACAGAGCCTGCTTGCTTTTATGCCGCAAATACCTGCTGTCATCTCCCCCATATGGTTGTGCAGTTCTTTCGATTTAATCTGGAAAAAGTGCTCTGGACTACAAGAGAGGGTGGGTGTAGCGGTAGCAATACTGTAGCATTTAAACTTATATAATGCTTCACAGTGTTTTACAGCCCTCTCTAAGAGGTTTACAGAATCAGCATATTCCCCCCAACAATCTGGCTCCTCATTTTACTGATCTCAGAAGGATGGAAGGCTGAGTCAACCTGCAGCTGTAGCATAATTCCAGAAAAGATATATTCTGAAGGCCTGAATTTCCCAGTTACTTGCTTTCCAGTACTTACTTATCCAACATTGAAACAGCAAACTCTATCATTGTGATGTCATATACTTTTCTGTTTCTCAAAAGACTTCCTGTCCATTGGATTTTTTTACAGCCTATGTAGTAAAAGATATTGGACAGCAATTGTGAGCCACCGGAACAGGTCACTCTTAGTCATGGAAATTAAACTGGGTCATCTTGAGACAGAATCTCTCTTTCATCTCAACCACAGAATTGTTGCTTTGAGGATAAAATGAAGGGAAATGCCTTCTCCAGCTTTTGGAGGAGATACAGCCCATGAAAATGCATACATACATATTCACAGATACATAATATGCATACTGTCAGCCTTCCCAGGAAAACCAGACAGGAAACAAAACCAGATGAGCTAATTTTGCTTTATTGTAGGGCTATATTAACAGAATCTTGCAAGTCTAAAAATACAAAACTTTAGCCTTTGGAGTTTTTTCTCCTTACATTATGCAACTATGGACTACAGGTAGTCCTCAACTTCTGATCACAATTGAGCCCAAAATTTCAGTAAGAAAGCAGTTGTTAAGTGGGTTTTGCCCCATTTTACAACCTTTGTTGCCACAGTTGTTAGGCGAATCACTGCAGTTAAATGAATCATGCAGTCCTTAAGTAAATCTGACTTCCCCCATTAAGTTTGCTTGTCGGAAGCTGGCTGGGAAGGTTACAGATGGGGGTCACAAGACCCTGGAGCAGTACAACTATCATAAAAACATTGCAAAGTGTTGCAAAGTGCCTGAATTTTGATCACTTGACCATGGAGATGCTACAATAGTCATGAGTATGAAAAATGGTCCTAAGTCACTTTTTAAAGTGCTGTTGTAACTTCAAACAGTCACTAAATGAATGGTTGTAAGCCAGAATAAGAGAATAACAGAGTTGGAAGGGATCTTGGAGGTCTGCTCAGGCAGGAAACCCTATACCATTTGCAAATGATTGTACAATCTCTTCTTAAAAACTTCCAGTGTTAGAGCACCCACAACATCTGGAGGCAAGTCATTAATTTCTCCTTATTTCTCCTTATTTCTAGGTTGCTTCTCTCCTTGATTAGTTTCCATCCATTTCTTCTTGTCCTTCCTTCAGGTGTTTTGGAAAACAGATTGACTCCCTCTTCTTTGTGGCAACCCCTAAGATATTGGAACACTGCTATCATGTCACCCCTAGTCCTTCTTTTCTTTAAACTAGACATACCCAATTCCAGCAAGCATTCTTTATATGTTTCCTCCAGTCCCCTGATCATCTTTGTTGCTCTTCTCTGCACTCTTTCTAGAGTCTCAAATCTTTTTTACATCATGGCAACCAAAATTGCATGCAGTATTCCAAATATGGTCTTACCAGTCAAGGGCTACTGTATGCCCTCTCTTATCTAACAGTTCCCTAGGCCTTATTTCTTTGCCCCATCTCTCAACATCTTTCTTATATACAGTTACACATATAAATATAAACACAAGCACACATACATGCATAAATAAATAAATACATACATACATACATACATACATACATACATACATACATACATACATACATATAATAGTATGCTAGTATGCTGCACAGCAAAGTTTAGTATCTTGTTGTGCCAAGGGCGGTTCCAGAAAAATGTATCAGCAGTCCAGGAGAGAAGGAGGAAGGAGAGAGGGAGGGAGATAGAGAGAAAGAGAGAGAGAGAAGTGGAAATGATGGAAAATGGATTTCCAGCAGGTAGCAGATTCCGTAATTTGTTTGCTTTCTGATTTATATGTGTGTTGTCTCAAACCTCTATGAGCAGCCATTTTGTGAGTAATAAGTCTCACTTCCATTCATGGTAGCTATTTTGAAAAACAACCAGCCCATACCATGCTCTCAAAACTTTAAATGTGACCTCCAGCCAAAAAGGTTGGGTAGTCCTAATTTCAATGGTGATGTTTTTGTTTGTTTACATAAATAAATAAATATCCTGGAATTTTGTAATATAGAAGGATAGTGGGAAGGATGTAATGAATACAAAAGGCTTGAATCATTTTTAATATTCCAACAGAGTATTTCATGTAATATTTGTATTTATCAGGGCTATCAGAAATACAATGAATGGAAGCGATTGTTCCATATGAATACTTAGTTGCTTTTAAACGGAGATGACATGAAAAAAAATCACAAGTGTCAAGTAGGTTTTTTTCCCTAAAGCTTGCAATTCTAAGTATGTTTACCTCATGATAAGATGTGAGTGAATTTGCAAAGAAGTATGCTGAGCATGTTTTATTAATCATTAATTCTGAATTTAGATGTACAAACAACTGAGAAGAATCCTCTTAATCATTATTTTTGTTCTACAGTTCTCTTATAAATAGGATGGTTTCCCCAATATTTCTTCTCTTAAAACACATGCTTTCCTCAGCTTCAAATGTGTAGTTATAGCATTTATGCATTCAACTTCTTTGTCAAGTGATGCTATTTTTTTTCCTGCTGTGGTCTGACAGCCACTAATAATAACGCATGAGGACAGTCAGACAAAATGAAGACAAATGTTGTTTGTCGCAGCAGAATCATAATGTCTTCAGATGCAGTAAAGACAGTCTAACTGTGTGTGGATACACTTTATAGCTTATTTAGCCCTATGATTTTCCTGGTTTTGTTCCCCTCCTTGAAAAACAATAAGCAAACAAACAGTAAAGTACAAACATTGGGAACATTGATTAGAAATATCTGAAGGCAACATATGGGCCTGTTAGTTAGCCAAAACATTGTGGAACTATGGAGAATAGAGATGCACAGATGGATACTTTAAAAAATTTATGAGTGGTGTAACTGATCTAAAACGTAGATTTTTAGACAACATTCAAATGGAAAAACAGAAAAGATACGTCACTGTGCTTCATGAAATTTTTAAATTTGTAAAAGCCAACGTAGTTAGAATCATTAAAGATTTTCCTAATGTGTTCATTTCATAGTGTGACAGACAGGTGAAATCACCCCAGCACTTCAGGCTCCTGATAACAATAGTGTTTCCGTTTTGCTTGAGGTGAACTCTGTAATATTAAATATCCATATTGTTTCTTACTCAATATCAAAACGTGTCAGTCATAACAACAAGCCCTAGGAAAGTGACACGTTCAGACAGCATTCCGAGTAGTCAAATGCTATGTTAGATAATACAACTTTCTGTTACACTATTTTGTTGTTAAAATAACACTTTGTGACACAAAAGAAAATAGTTTTCTCTCTAAGTTTCTTGTTTATGTAGACCAAATATGTCACTGGGATAAGCACTAACTATTGTTACAAAATACACTTTGAGCTATTGAGCCAATCCTTCTAGAGTGCCAAAATGTTCCCCTAAGCTATAAATTTGCACTCATTTATTCACATTTAACTTCCATTGATTTCACTGCCACAGAGCTGAAGCCTGAATTTTTACTAATACCATAAGTGGTATTTATATTATATCTTTAAGAAATAGCCTTTTTGATGGCAGCCAAGTAGATATTTTTTTTAAAAAATAAATAAATAAGAACCATATTCAATGTATTGCTTTATTGCAACTTATGCACCACTGAGTCCTTACTTTTGTCCTCAGAGAAACTCTGTCCTAGTGAGATTGTGACTAGCACAAAGGTCATGGAGTAAAATGTGTGGCTGAGTAAAGATCTGAACTAGGAATTCCTTTAAGCAGCTCTACATTCCATTCTGAATTTGGCACATTGTACATCTTGTAAACCATCCCCAGCCCTCTTCCTTTTTGCCATTAACTGCTGTCAGCATTTTGACAGCAGAACATGGCAGGATAGCAGAGATTTATGCAGTCCACTCAGGAGGATTATGAGGATGGATCTCATCCAGCTCTGTTTCTCCATCTGTACAGGTGGGAGAAAGAGACCTGGAAAATCAGGACTAGTCAGGCTTGTTCAGATATTTTGGAGACAGCTTCCATAGTTTCTTACCATTGGCCAAATGGTTGTCTCATGTAATTGCTACAATCTAAACATCTGGACAGCACCAGGATGTTTTCCTGTGCATTCTGAGATGAGAACTTTGGGAAACTCTCCCAGAAAATACAGGAGCGCAATCAAACTGAAATCACAAGATTTATTTCTGAATACAGTAGAAATGAATTCTGTTCAGGATTACACTATAAATACAATAAGCGATATCAGTGAGTTACATATAAATATTTAAAATAGGAAGGAAGTGAACATGTTCTATACCAGTGGTGGCGAACCTATGGCACACGTGCCAGAGGTGGCACTCAGAGCCCTCTCTGTGGCACACGCGCTGTCGCCCCAGATAGAGGAACGCGGGGCCGGGCTGCTCCCCTCCCCCTCTCCACATGTGCAGAGTCTGGGAACAGCTGCGAGAGCTGGGTGGGGAGAAGGGAACCTATAAAAGGAGCAGGTTCTGGCAGGAGAGTGAGTGAGCGGCCTTTGGAAGCGATGGTGGGCAGCGAGCGAGCAAGCATGTGGTCTTTGGAAGCGACCAGTGGTGGGTTTCAAATAATTTAACAACTGGTTCTCCTGGCTGCCCCACCCGCCAGAGACCCCCTGGAACTCCCCCAACCCTGCCCGGCCCCCACCACAAGTAACACTGAGGTGGCTATGCCCACCACGGCCACCCAGTCTGCTGTGAGCACCGCAGGCATACCCACTCAGTGGGCCACGCCCACCTGGCCCCCAGAGATAAATAAGTGGGTTTTGGTTGCAGTTTGGGCACTTGGTCTCTAAAAAGTTCACCATCACTGTTCTATACTTTAAGATAATAAATATAGCAAAGTTCTTAATATTGGTGTGTGCCAAGATTTCACCTAAGGCAGGTTCTCAAGCATTATGAAACAGTGATCCATAATAACCGTAAAAGTATTTGTGTAGCCTAACTCATGAAAAAAAACTAATGATTTCATTAGGGTTAGGGTTGCATAAATCAATCACTTACTGAAAGTTACATAACTTTCATTGTATTTCCTTAATTTAGATTTACCTTTAAAAGCTGTTTCCATAGGTGGTTATTTTCTCTTAACACCCAAGAAAATATTTTCAGTTTTCAAAGGACGAGCATTTAAAATGAATAAAAATACTGAACTGCCTTAACAAATATATTTCTACAGAAACTCAAAAGACTACAGATACACTACCACATGCAACCGTAAAGTCACCAGCCAGCAAGAAGCCATCTGCCAGTTTCAGTAATGTGATTAGCCATTTCTCAAAACTCACTCTGGGCTTTTGGCTTCCCATTTTGCTTCCATAAGCCCTGCGCGCTCTCCCTCCCTCCCTCCCTCCCTCCCTCTCCCTCTCTCTCTCTCTCTCTCTCTCTCTCTCTCTCTCTCTCTCTCTCTCTCTCTCTCTGTGTGTGTGTGTGTGTGTGTGTGTGTGTACACATGCACAATAGTCTGTGTTTACAAAGAAAGCTGAACCAAGTTTTGACTGCCCCTGTTTTGCTTATAGAAGCCACTAGAATGCATGCAAGCCTGATAAGCTCTCTTCAAAATATTTGTGAACACTTTGTAAATTTCTTAAGACTCTTGGGAGTTATCCCCCGTGTTTGGGGAATTTTTAGTCTGAAAAACAAATAGAGTGATTCGTAAACATAAGCAAAGAAAGAAACAATAACTAATTTTTGCCTGTTTCTAATTAATAAAATTTGTGAACCATTAATTCTCACATTTTCAGTATATTACTTTTTAACACAAATGTATATAATAAGAACTATGAGGGAGTGTTTGACTGCCTCTTTCATTATTGTGTGATTCAAGTAGTCCTCGACTTACGACCACAATTAAGAACAAAGTTTCTTTTGCTAAGCAAGACAGTGAGTTTTGCGCCATTTCATGACATTTCTTGCCACAGTTGTTAAATGAATTATGCAGTCATTAAGTGAATCTGGGTTCCATCATTGACTTTGTCTGTCAGAAGCCAGTTGGGAAGGGTCTAAATGATGATCACACAACCCAGGGACAGTGCAGCTGTCATAAATACATACCAGTTGCCAAGTACCCAAATTTTGATCACGTGGCCATGGGAAAGCAGCAGTAGTAGTGTGAAACTGCTTATAAGTCACATTTCAGTGCCGTTGTAACTTTAAACGGTCACTAAACAAATGGTTGTAACTCGAGGACTATTTATAACATAGAATCAAATCTTTCTTCAAGAATGTTCTTATGCAGATTTATTAAAATAATAATTTAATATATATATATTGATAATCTTTGGCTTATATACTCTATCTTTTCTCTTCTTCACTTGGGGATAAGCTTCAATTCATGGCTTAAAATTAACCAGTTTTCCATTCAAGGCAAATATTGTTGATTCCCAGTCTTAATTGTTAAACAGTTATGAGTTGTGCAATAGCAATAACACTTATACTTATATACCACTTCACAATGCTTTATAGCACTATGCAAACTATAGTCATTGTCCAAATAGTAAGGAGAAATTTCAGTTAGCCTTCCCAATTTTTAAGCAAAAGAATAGGAAAGAGATTGCATTAAACTGAAGCTTCCCACAGTGCATTATCAATACAAGAAAACATTTGTTATATGAAATGTGAATGTGACCTATATGCAACAGGCTCGTTGGGGATAAAATTAGATGTGTGGGATAACCGCATATGCACTACTTTAAATATGATTATTTTGTTCACCTATCAAGCAGATGGTACCAAAAAAATGTGCAGAGAAGAGGAATAAATCCAATCTTATGATCCACAGTTTTCAAACCCCGTTTTGGTAAAAGACATTTGCTGCGTAAAATTAAATTGCTTATATTTCAAGGAGTAGCATGGGCCAACAGTTCTTCTATCAGGAATAAGTAGAGACCGTACCTTGACAGCCACACAATTCCTGAACAAAGTTTCTGAGTAGAGGTTATTCTGCACATGTCAGTCAACAGCGAAAATTGTTGATAGCACTGGAATTTTAGAAAAAAGGAGGAGGTAACTGTTGATAGAAGAAAGTGAAAGCATTCCCCAAGGTCCATATAATCTACCATGTGATTGGATTTAAATTCAGAAGACAGCACCGGTTGT
This sequence comes from Protobothrops mucrosquamatus, assembly GCF_001527695.2. Classification (NCBI taxonomy): domain Eukaryota; kingdom Metazoa; phylum Chordata; class Lepidosauria; order Squamata; family Viperidae; genus Protobothrops; species Protobothrops mucrosquamatus. The sequence continues at coordinate 23,829 of NW_015387637.1, forward strand.
CTTTGTTTTCAGTTGCTGGATTACTTAGAACCTTTAATATCATTGACCATGATATCATGATGTGCTTGAATAATCTGAAGTTTGGGGTATGCTTTCCCATATTATGCTTTCCCATATTATTAAAAGAGCTGTGGCACAGTGGTTAGAATGCAGTATTGCAGGCTAACACTGCCCACAGCCAGGAATTCGATCCTGACCAGCTCAGGGTTGACTCAACCTTCCATCCTTCTGAGGCTGGTAAAATGAGGACCCAGATTGTTGTGGACAATATGCTGATATTTGTAAACTGCTTAGAGAGGGCCATAAAGTGCTATGAAGTAGTATATAAGTGTAAGTGCTATTGCTATTACTTTCCAATGGTTCTGCTCTTATCCTTTTGGATACACTATTAGAAGAGAATAAGAATGTTAAGCTACTAAGGAATTGGAGGAGGGAATGTCTTGCAATGTTGTTGTTTATCTGTATTAAGCCATTAGGAAGAATTATGAGCAAGTGTGAAACTGGCTCCTACGATAATGTTCAGTTGCACTGCTTTCCTGTTAGCAAATGTTTGGAATCTCCGTTAAGTAGTGGACTGGATATGAAGGGACAAGTTGAAGATGAATAAGTCAAATGTGTGGGTGATTCCCTTAAGAAACAGGTTTGCAGTTGGGGGTCTTCCTTGATTTAGCGCTGTTGGGAGAATAAAAGCAGAAAGGTGGGAGCTTTTAATCAGTTTTGTTCAAATAACTAGTTGCACGTTTACTTGGAGGAGAGTCTCCAGGTTCCAGTGATACAAGTAGAGTGTTGCTTTACTGCACATACTTTTTGTGGGGCAGCCCTTGAGGATGGTCTGGAAATCACACTGACTTAGACCACAGCAGCATGAGGGGTGAATGGCACTTCTAGGAACTGCCATACCAACCCCAAATTGATTGCCAGTTGCTTTCTGAGCCAAATTCAGTTTGCTCCCAGCTTAAGCCCAAATTATCCATAGGACCGCCCTGCTCTTTTAAACCTTGCTTGCGTTTATTGTGGAACCTTTTGCAGGCTCTGCCACAAATATGCATAACATTAGCAGTATAAGTGATGGGGTTTGTAGTGTGGTAAAAATACCACTGGAGTCGAGGATGGCCCCTTTCTTATTATAATTTAAGAGGGATCTTAAAACTGAACTTTTCAACCAAGTCATTTTACTGTTTTACACTTTAGTGTTTTAGAGATTTTAGTGTTTGACATTAATGTTCTTCTAAGACTATTAAATGGACAGCATTAAATATATGTATGATAAATGGATTCTTAAATCATTTTAATCAGATATGTCTAAAATATGTCAGTCATTGAAAAGCAGGCAAACAGTAGTCATCAGAATATGTACTAGATACGTTATGTATTGTTTCTGAAATATGAAAACAATAGCCATGCCATAGTATAATGTAAGAATTGGCTTCATCAGATATAAAGGAATAGAGATGGTTATACTGTCTGCTGTTCTCTAAAAATATTAAATGGAAGATGTTTCCCATGTAACATGTTTTAAAATTCTGTACAATTTACCAAAAACACAGGGCTTTTTTCTAGTTGTACCTCTTCGACAAATCATGCAACAATAAGCAATCTTTTTAAAAATAACACTCTTGAGTCATGGATCAAAATTAACAAATTCACAAGATTATAAAAGTAGATTCAATTAGAATATGAGCACATTATCTTGTAGCAGTAGGAAATAAAATAGAGCTATCAAAAGAAAACATCAAACAGTACAATTAGAATTCTTGAAAAGTGCTTAACAATTAATACAATACCTGTAATGTGCAATCCAGTTATATAGGACTAAGGGAAGCCTCTAATGGCATAGATACTATCGTAGAAGAAATTGATGAGCAAATGAAGTATCCCATAAAATTTCTCAGTTCATTAGAGAACATAATGCCTCTTCTTTACCAATCCAATAACATAAGAGATTTCAAACCTGATGTGACACTGTCTTGACTCCTCTTATTCCTTTCTGACTGATGAACAAGATGATTAGCAGAGACATCTTGCAAAAATGTTAATACATTGTCCTGAAAGTTATTAAAATGACTAATATGACTTAGAAATAAATAGATAATTCTAGAAGTAGATGATGATGATGAGCCATCAAGTTGAATTTCTTTATTTTTCTAGAGTCCTCAGGCCAAAGTTATAACAGGCAATTATAGAACTATCTCTTTAGCTATGGATGGGATACTGTGACAGAACATAACTAGGTAATCTCCAGGCTCCTAACTATTTTTGTGTGTATAGAGGAGGACAAAGATGATCTTGAAGAAGTTAGCAAATAAGTGTAGCCCCAGGAGAAAGGATGAGAAAGGAACTCAAGACTACTCTACACTGCTTGGTAAGAGGCAGGGAACGGAAAGAGGAAATATGATATTAGGCTTTTATAGGATGCTGATGCTTGCACTCCAAAAGTGGGATGGCTGTATGATAAATTTTATTTCTATTTAATGATATTTATAGCTTTATTTTACTTAAAAATATTAGCTGGATTTGGGATAACAATAACGTTCTCCATTGCCACAAATAACTGGCAGCTTTTTTTTTTCATCAGTAGAAGGCCCTGCAGCCCTGAGATTTTTTCTTTTGTTTCATAGTTTCCTCTGTTGCCTAAGAAAAAAAACAGCAGCTTAAAAAAAAACCCTCAGGAAAAAAGTAAGTAGAAGAAGAAAGTTACCAGAATAGATGAGACTCAAAACTGAAGACAGCGAGTGGGGAGAATTAAGGAGAAGAATGAGTGCCTTCAGCCTTAGGAATAATCAGACTGATAGTGAGGCCTCTAAAGTTTTTGCAAGATGTAGAAAAACAATTTTACTTATTAAACCTCTTCCTAAAACGGGTAAAGAAAAACACATGCATGTGCTCAAATATTTCAGCCCCATCCATTCTGGATGATTTTGAGAAGTACAAAACAAGTGGAGAATATTAATTACAGCCCTCATTATGTACCTATGGCTAAAGAACAAAGAGGCTGTCTCCCTTAGGATATATATTGCCATTATTTTTAAGTAAGGCAGATTTTATTGGCCTGCAAGAAACTATTTTAGATATTTTATGAAAATAAGCCTGATAATTTTTAATAATGCTGTTCACAATCAAAAACTCAAAGCATGAAGTCTGTGGTTTTCTAAAATATAAACTGCTATCGCTTTACATTTCAATTATATGCTAAAAGCTTGCCATTTTTTCTACATTCTGTTTCAAAGGAGCCCTCTGCTGGACGGCTTTGCTTGATAAATGATACTCAAATGTGTAAAGCATCAGGCCTATATTGTATATATAAGAATTAATATATAACCAAAGTTTCTTCTAAATGCTAAAGTCCGCTATCATTAAACAGCTAATAATATATCACAGAAATACATTACCAGTGTCCAATTAAATAATATCTACATGCTAATTTCTGAAACTAATTCGTTTAATAAAGGTAGAGTTAGTAGTGTTTATAAGAGAAATAATTATGAACAAGCATGTATATATGATGTGTTTATATTTTATTCTATTACTTAGTACTATATTGATTTCAAATATTTTATTAATTTTGGCATATGAGGTTTTATAAAATGTAAGAAAAAGTATATGTCTTTGTCATGATGCTCATAGATACCAGGATCTGCTGTGAATTTCTAACAATTTTGACATATTTGAAAATTAAGCAAATTGCAGTGATAAAAAAACAGATTGATTATAGAAAACAAATGAGAAGATGCAGCTAAAGTTTTATTGGATGGGTGATCATATATCAAATAAAGAAGAAAAGAATTTGGTAGAAAGATGCTAAATCTTCAGTGGGATATTGGATAGCGATAACTCAGCTTAATGCAAAATATATATAGTAAATTAGTACTATACCTGCCTAGGCAAACCCTACTAGGGATGTGTGGATCAAACCATAATCTGTGTCAAACTGTAGTCTTTTACAGGTTTTCATGCATTGTTCAAAAATTCCTTTGTATTGAAAAATCCACATCTGCCACATGCAGTTTTTCCTAATACATTTATTTATTTATTTATTTATTTATTTATTTATTTATTTATTTATTTATTTATTAATTAGACTTATATGCCGCCCTTCTCCCCACAGGACTCAGGGCGGCTCACAGCATATTAAAACAGTACAAAGCACTATCCCCAATAAAAACCAATTAAAAACAAATATTTACCGCTGTGTCATGTTAAAATAATAATTAAAATTGTCCCTATTTAAAATTCTCCCTAGGCCAGACCCGCTTGCTGAAAAAGCCATGTCTTNCTGTGCGCAAAGCGTCCCGGTCCAGAAAAGGGCGCAACTGGTAAATCAGGCGAACCTGATAAAACGCCCCCCTGGTCACGGCCGACAAATGGTCTTCCAGTGTCAGCCGTGGATCCAGGAGGACACCCAAGTTGCGTGCCCTCTCTGAGGGGGCCAAAATTTCGCCCCCTATAGACAGCGATGGAATCAGCTGACTATGGAATTTTGGACAAAAATTATCTAAAAATCTTTTAAAATGCAGATCTCTCTCTCTCTCTCTCTCTCTCTCTCTCTCTCTCTCTCTCTCTCTCTCCCTCCCTCCCTCCCTCCCTCCCTCTCTCCCTCTCCCCCTCCCTCTCCCTCTCTCCCTCTCCCTCCCTCTCCCTCTTATTTAGTTGTGTATTTCCTGAATATACCTTTTCCAAATGCAAATGTTTGAGAAGAAAACAACAGAAACAAGTGGTCTTCATTCAGTGCTGTCTATTTCTATTACCACTTGAATCCAGTTTGGATTCTGCAATTAACCATAATTTCCTATTTTATCCAGTTTGGGAATGTGTCATTATAAAATTCTAAGTAAGCCATTATCTTGAACTTATGTCAAAGTACTATTTAGAATTATGTCAACACAGTGTTGAAGTTTGAACATGTATAGTTAATTGGACCATGAGTGTCTGAGATGTCCTAAGAAAGAAAGTTTCAATTTCATATGCATCTCAGCTTATTCGACAGGGATGCGATCATGAAAACTGGATCTTTGTGTTTGAATGAGTAGTAAAACTTACAAGTAGAAATAGAAGATTGGAAGTTTAAATAACATATGATTGATTGGAAGAAAAAAGTTCTAGAACAATTGTAGGTACAGCATACCAACAACTGTAGGTAAGTCTTAAAAATGTAATACAAAAAAAGAAGACTGTTGAATCCACATGTAGTTTTTCCTAGTACATGTAATTTTGGTTCTTTGTAGAATCCCAGGGAGAAGGGGAAGCATAATATTAGTATAAAATTAATTAATCATGTATAGAACCAGTCAAGTTAAACTGGGACAACCTGAGAACTCTAATTTGACAGTGAAGAGATTGTAATAAAGGTGTTTCAGATTAGAACAGAAGGTAAAAGATTGCTGAGCAAGCAATACACATTTATGTTGAGTGGGAGATGAGGGAGCAAATGTTTCATTTTTACATTAACCTTATTGAAATTCTTAACTAATGAATTTGGATTCTACTCTTAGTGTTTTCAGATATGGGGCACTTTACAGAATCCTCTCTGGCTTTCTTTTTGTTTTATTTAAAGCAATTCCTTCTGCTCTGAACCTTTCAGCATATCACAGAAAATTAATGAAGAAAAGGACTTGTTTTTCTTGGTTAATCTCTAATGTTTATATACAATTTTGTAAAAATGTAGTTGGAAATTGTCTGACAAGGAAGCAACAGTAACATATATAAAAACTACCCAAGCCTGTTGTCATGATGATTTGTAATGGTTTTTATATACAAGAAGTATAGTTACAGTCTTGTCTAACACTGACCTTCCCATTTTACTTGCCTGAATTTGTAAAGATCTACATGTAGGTGTTTTAGTATTTCACTGCTTCAGCTTGACACAAACTAATGATGTAGCCTACTAAACATGGTGACATGATTAAACTGTGATGTTAATTAGTGGTTTCTGCAAGAGACTTGATCCCCTCCCCCTCCCCCCCCCCTTGTTTTTTCTTGTGTTTGTTAGACAAGTATTAAACTTCAGGTGACAGAATTGGATGTTCTCTTTATAGCACTGTTAAGGCCTGGTGAAGAAATTAAAGTTGGGGCATTTTTCTGTCTTAGATTGTCCAAAAATGGAAATTTGTCTCAAAAGAATATGACGGTTTTCACAAGTAATTATGATCTGGAGTGATATGTAGATGCTATATATTAATTAATCTGTTTCAATCATATATATTTTATTCAGAGAGGTTTTGGTGGGAGGAATTTTTGGAAGGGTTTAGGAAGGTTAAATCTGTGAGACATGGCTTCCATCTGGAATGCATTAGCTCCAAAGATTTATTAGCCAGAGTGTCTCTGCATAATGTTCCATGGAAAGTAAAGCCCTGCATCTAATTTCCAGCATGATGTCTATATGAGGAGTGATCTTTGAAATATCATAGGTGACAATCAAGTCCCTTATTTTTTTAAAAAAAATAGTAAATGTGCTGGAACTTTATGTCAACAATTTAAAATCCCTCACAAGAACTGCTAAAGCAGGTGGTCTTATTTGTTGACAAATGATAAAACAGTAGTAATAGCAACATGCATGACATTTTAAAATAAGTTTGAGCAGAAAATACACTCGGGGGAAAATCACCAGGCATTCTATATTTGCTTAACTGAGTGCAACAAGATAATATTAAAAATATTTCATTTCTGAGGCAGTGATAATTCTGTTTGTATTATCAGCATTGGAAGGCAATGGGTAGTGAAGACAATACTTTACAGGTACATCCTTAGTGTAGGTTTAAAGTGAGGAGGATCTAGGTCAACCCTTCCTCACATAGTGCCCTATAGTGGATACTGTGTGGTAGGATTGTCAATCAAAATCAAAAGCCTCTATAACAGAGGTGTCTAACCTCGGCAACTTTAAGATTTGTGAACTTCAATTCCCAGAAATCCCCACCAGTATGATGTTGAGGTACACAAGTTGCCAAAATTGGATATCCCTGCTCTATAAGGGTAAAGAAATGAAAAAATTACAAAATTCTTGGAATTCTAGTTTCATAACATACAAATACATCAAATAGCATCATGTTTATAAAATAGAATAAAATAAATTGAGCTACCAGTAATCTTAGTACTAATTTGAAAATACATCTATTTGTTTTTCACGAGCAGTGTACATGAAATGGTAGGAACAGTGGAATTTCTTCAGTTGTACAATAGGGCAGTCCTGTTTCCATAGCCAAGAAATAGCAGGCAATTTCACTGCTGCAGTAGATATCCTAGATAACTGAGAATCCCACCACTTCAACATCTATGAGAGAAGGCATAAGTTGCAATTCTGTTTTTAGACCACATGCCCATGATCCCAGACATTTGGGGACACTATTAGTATTTTCTCTGGTGGATAAAAAGTATCTTCAAGGCATTTACAATGCAGCATCTGGTTAACTGTTCAATTTTAATGTTTTCTTTTGAATTTCTAAGATTCTTTAAAGACCTTCCTTACTTCCATTAATATATTACTTTTTTGCTCCAGAAGAGGGCTTGCATAATAAGTAATTTTTATAAGCAGGACAATTTTTCTTTCTACATCCTTCGATTTGCCTGTTGATTATTAACAGGTAAGCATAGTTTAGCACCAGAGAACTGGCGCATTGGCTGGATAAGTTTCTGAATTTCATTTAAAAGGAAATAAGACTAAATAACTTGAGCTATGGGATTGTTGAGCATGTATAAGTGTATTTGAACTGCAACTTAATGCAACACATACCAGTCATTAAATGCCAATATCAATTATCTAGTGTAATGAACGGGTATAATCCCATTTAAGGAACTAAATAAATGCACACACATATTCAGTCATTTATAATATGGAGATTTAAAAAAAAAAAGAATAAAGGTGTAGTTTTGGAGGTGGGAAAAAGGAAATTATTATTTATTGTTCCTTTATGGTTTGTTGCAAAAAGCCAAGAGTAATTATTGAAAAAGATGGAGGTAAAATTCAACTAGGAGTTGTAGCTTAGAAAGCTAGAAGTTTACTATCATAATGAAGAGCTTGGAGAATTTTAATGCAAGCTTCTCAAGTTTCTCATCACCAATTCAATATATATACAATGAAGCTTGATTACATTAAGCATGGAAACAGGTTTAGTGTTTATGATTTCTTGGTTAAAAATTTATGTTTGCATTAGTCATCCAAATCTTAGTTTAGCTTTCCTTCTTCAGGCAAAGGAAAATGAAAATGAATCAAAATACAATAGACGGTCTTTGCTTTCTACAGCCTAAGATTTGATAGCTTACTTCATTCACTGACCATTGTAAATCAGTATGTTTTTAGTATACATTACTTCATATATTATGTACTATAATTTTTAAAAGCCCAGCTCTTTCAAAGTTATCTTCATTGAGAATAAACAGAATATAATGATTATTACCATACTTTTTAAAAAATAAAAATAAAAACACACGACAGCAGGAAATCATAAAAGCCAGCATTAACATAGTCAAGAAAGAGATTCCATCCCCCAAACTATATTGTACCTTATGAAAGGCCAGCAGGGTAGGGGGCTAACCAGATTTCCAGAAAGATAATATACAAAAATATCAGCACACCTATCGATCAGTAACATTTGGATCCATACAAACATGAACGAACACACTACTGTATTACACCTCATTGTTTTCCAGTCTACATTCTCATCTTGCAATTGGTTACTTGAAAAATGTCCCTATTTTGGTCATATTTACTGCTAGACAACTAGCTGATAAAGAAATTCAATATATTTTATGTATTTAGTTGGGGTACTATTTTTTTCTCTTATAGGATAAATACATAGATGTAGAACTAGAAAACTGATTCAGTTGCCAACATATGACATTCTTTTGGATTAGGTGATAATGAGTATTCATCTACAACAAACCACATGTAATAATTCATTAGTTGACTTTGCATGATAAGGACCACCCATGCACTCTCTAAAGAGACCAACAAAAGGAAAAAGGGAGATCTTTCCACTTCCTAGTTGATTATCAATATGCCATCTGTCTACAGAGGGAGTCTAATCACCGTAACAAGAGGTGTAGTCATCGTGCTGTCTTTAGCAATCTCTGCTCCAACAGCATGATTATGTAAGTGCACTTGTAATTACTTCTGAGCAATGTAGGTCTTAAAGTAAAATATTGCTTAAAATTAGGGCCTAAAGTTCTAATCATATATACATACATACATACATACATACATACATACATACATACATACATACACCCATGAAGCTAACTGCTCAAAATACATATATAAAATTGCAGCTTTACTTAGAATTGCCCATGCTTGAAATATTTTGAGGATAAAGAAAACCATTATTGCTAAATTAATGTCCTTTTAATGAATGAAGCAAGCCTTCTTTTTTTGCTACAGATCAAAAAAATGTTTTGCTAAATAAAATCCTTGGAAAGCTTGATTGAATTCCTGGCCTCCTCTCTAAAATGACATGCTGACTTCTTCTCTAAGTTTCTGATCTATGATAATCCATGAACATCCCATCCAAACAGTTTGCTGAAAACTAAAGTACCAGATCACCTTTATTTTCTCGGTGGATGGTGACCTATTAGAAAATTTGTCCATTTCTTGCTAGCATCTCTTTGGCATCTCTCCAGCAGGTGAAAAGGTTAAACTTCAAACTGAAAAGGCAGAAAGTTACAAAAGATGAAGGGAATAGTGTAGTGCTTATAGAAAAGGCATTCCAGAAAAATGTTACACTGATACTTTTTTATGATGTCAAAAAATGCAAAAGTAACCTTTCCAAAACTTAGTCATTACTTTTTTTGTTCTTCTTTTGTTACATATTAAGTGTGCATTTGTGTTTTATGTATGGTCTAAAGTCCAACATTGAGAAGGTGGTTAAGAAAGA
>NW_015387637.1:33744-34890 GCF_001527695.2 Protobothrops mucrosquamatus
GGAATAGTGTAGTGCTTATAGAAAAGGCATTCCAGAAAAATGTTACACTGATACTTTTTTATGATGTCAAAAAATGCAAAAGTAACCTTTCCAAAACTTAGTCATTACTTTTTTTGTTCTTCTTTTGTTACATATTAAGTGTGCATTTGTGTTTTATGTATGGTCTAAAGTCCAACATTGAGAAGGTGGTTAAGAAAGAGATGGTTCTGCATTAACAGACATGTTTCAGAGATTACCTACAAAAATTTGTAAACCATATAGTAGTATCATTAAAATGTTAGATTTGGATAGGGAAGACTCAGATTCAAATTGATCGCAGATTTTATCACCTCCTCTCAGTGCAGTTTAACTTAACTTGTTCTTTTTTTTTGAATAAAGTTAGAGTCTGTTATGTATAACTCCTTGCATTCTTAGGAGAGAAAAGAGGATAATCTGTAAATGCAATCAAGTTGCATAACTCAGTAAGTAATATTTACTCCAAACACTGAAAAAATAAAGAGGATGGTGATGGAAGTAAATCATGTTAGTTCTGGGTTTTCCTAAAATTTTTAGTTCCATTGACTATTGTATCATTCTTGAAATTTGGGAAGTTAGGCTCCAGAGGCACTACGTTGCTGTTTATTTTATCTGTGCTGTTGGATTGTAATCAGTAAGGCTTTGGAAAGCATTGAGAAGCACCTCTTTTTGAACCATTAAAACAGCTGGTGTAATTTCTCTGTGTTAAAATAACGGTGTCATCTGCCTCTATGGGCATGTTTGTGTGGCACCTATGACCATTAGCCTATGATAACTCATAGGGTTCCATTTTGTCCTCAATATTAATACAGTTATTGACAGAAGGAAGTATAGTATAATGAGGATGCTCAGTTTTCTTTTCTATGTCAGCTAACTCCAAGCACCCAGCCAATACAGTATACTTGAATTAGATTTGATAATGAACAAGAAGAAGAGACTTCCGGTGGCAGGCGATTTCGTTGGACGCAGCTGTTTGCTGCCTCCCGCCTGTTTCAGCGTAAAAGCCGTTTTGACAGCTAGCATCAGCTGTCAAACGGCTTGATACCTTTCCCCTGGGCATAAGGGGATCGGTGAGCTGCCCGGGGTAGGAGTTGAGTTCCCGAGTCGTCCTATATGGACGATGCAGGCGAG
>NW_015387637.1:36935-74047 GCF_001527695.2 Protobothrops mucrosquamatus
GGAGGAGATGGATTGTTTAAGTTTAGAGTTTGGAGTTAGAGATATTAATACTTGTTTACTTGTAGTTGAATGTTAGCCTAGGTTTGGTTTGGGAAGTCTGGGGGGTAGGGGGATGGGATAAATCATTGAGTAATACTTGTAATGTATTTTTTTGTTTATGATAAAAACAATAAAAATTTTATATAGAAAAAAAAAAAAAGATAATGAACAAGAAGAAAATGGACAAACTAAGCTTAAAGCCAGACAAAACAAGAAGAACCCTGACACAAAATTTGGGGTTCTGCATTGTCAAAATGCAGCAGATATGTGAAATGATTGTGCAGTTAGCTCATATAAAAGGCACCATGTGGAAATACCTATTGAAGACAAAACTGCATGATTGATCATTTAGGGAAATGTTTCAGCTTTTACAACTCTGGATAAGACTTCTAGAATAAATTTTAAATATGACAGTGTAGAAACTTCCAAAGTATCATATTGAAATATATATTAGTATTAATCTCTTAACATTGTAATTTTTATTCAACATAGCATGACATATGTTTAAACTATTAAGCAAAAACGGTTTATAAAGTTAATAAAATTCAACAGTTCTGCTCATTCATGGGCTTCTATGGTGATGTCATTGTACTTACAAGTTGATGCTTTGGAGACTGAAAGGTTTTTTAATAATATATTTTTTAAATTTCTAGATCTTCTCAAATGGATGGTTTTTTTAATTGACAACAGCATTGGAGCTCCCTCAAGGAAATAAAAGACTCATTAGATGAAAGTTGCTGAATGGTATAAATAGCTTTTTAAAACTAGCCAAGAAAAAATGCTGTTTGATTATTCAGATGCGTTTTTTTTTAAGAAGACTACTAATCGGTGTCAGATTGAAAGTATTTCTACAGTCTGTTGTCAGATTGTAAAATGTTATCATTTTTATTATCACTCATTTAATTATCAATAATTATCAAGAACCTTTGAAATCAAGAGGTGATATAAGAAAGATGTGAAACATGCAATAATTTAAACTAATCCTCCCCATGAAAAGTAATTTTTAGTAGCAGCTTTTACTGCTACTTTGTACATTTTCCACAGGATTATAAGAAATATATTTGTATTACATACTTCCTTGTATGTTAACAGTATAATCCTGAATTCACTGGTGCTGAATGTCCAAGGAAGCAGGCACAGTGTTGCTATAAAAAAAAAGTTCCTCTATAAGTTCTCCTATATTTTTAAGCAACTGGAAGGGTTGCCTAATAGTTTGATTGATTGATCAAATTGGTTTTTTTTTACTCTTGGTGACCACATAGATTTTCTCCATGAAAATCAGGTCTTCCAATTGCACCGATCACCACAGTAACTGAGTCCATCCACCTTGCTATCAGTGATCTCCTTCCTTCCATCTCTCCCTGCCAGAGAGCCAGGTCTTTGCAATATGTCTCTGAAATAAGATAATTTGATCCTTGTTATTTGTGCATGAAGTGAAAATTCTAGGTTGAATTCTTCAATGATCCATAGTATTCTCAGGAGTCTTCTCCAATGCTAAAGTTCAAAAGCGTCAATATTCTAACAAGAATGACAAAAACAAACGATCAGCAGAAAAGCAACTATATAATAATAAGCTAAAGGCTTTCAACTTAGAAATGAATTGGCTGAGGATGATCAGTTTAAACAGAATATTTAATGCATTTCATATGGGGTAGTATTTTCCTAATTTTCCTCCTAAACTACAATTTAAGTATTCTAAGATTGCAAACTTTGATGTTTACATGTGATAACACAGACATCAGGTTAATAACCCAGCAAGCTTTGTTCTTGTTATCAACACAAGTAAACATGCTGTATTATTTGCACAGATGTATATCTTGCTTATATTTAGGCCAAATAATTGCAAGTGGCCTTTACCAGCAATGACAAAGAAACATGAAGATCACATTTAATCCATACTCATTGCAATTCACCATTGGTGGCTTGCTTCATAGCAGAATATATATATCATTTCCACTGTTATCCTTCATGCTTTTAAAGAGTAATATCTTTCCTCAGTGACTGTTTGTCAATTTCAGTGATCTAGATTTGATTTCCTGAATTAACTAGCCAATTAAGTCAAGAACCATCATTAGAATAAGGAGTGAAAGCAAACAGCTACTAGTCTATCACTCCAAACTTTTTGAAACTATGATGCCCAAAATACTTTCTCAGATTATTTTTCTTTGTTTAATCAGCAATCAATAATACATGTGTGCCTTGCTCCAGAAATGTTGTTTGTAGTTGTTAGACAAAAAAACCCAGCCTTTTAGATTTCATCAAGATATGCAATACTGCCTTTGCTTTTTTTTTCTTCTGAGCTTCTGAATAAGCAGATAATCTTTCATATAATCTCAGATGTCTGAAAATACATTTTCATTTTAGTTGGGAATTCTCACATCTGTTCATTCCAAAACTAACATTGAGGAAAGAGGCACATCTCTCAGAAAAAAAAGTTTGCTTTCCTGAAATAATAATAATAATAATAATAATAATAATAATAATAATAATAATAATAATAATAATAATAATAATAATAATAATAATAATAATAATAATAATAATAATAATAAAGTTGGAAGGGACCTTGAAGGTCATCTAGTCCAACCCCCTGCTCAGGCAGGAAACCCTATACTGTTTCGGACAAATGGCTGTCTAGTCTCTTCTTAAAAACTTCCAGTGTTGGAGCATTCACCGCTTCTGGAGGCAGGTTGTTCCATTGGTTAATTGTTCTCACTGTCAGGAAGTTTCTCCTTAGTTCTAGGTTGCTTCTCTCCTTGACCAGCTTCTTGTCCTGCCTCCAGGCACTTTGGAGAATAGCTTGACTTTCTCTTCTTTATGGCAGCCCCTGAGATATTGGAACACTGCTATCATGTCCCCCCTCGTCCTTCTCTTCATTAAACTAGACATACCCAATTCCAGCAGCCGTTCCTTATATGCTTTAGCCTCCACTCCCCTAATCATCTTTGTTGTTCTTCTCTGTACTCTTTCTAAAGTCTCAACCTCTTTTTTACATCGTGGTGACCAAAACTGGATGCAGTATTCCAAGTGTGGCCTTACCAAGGCATTGTAAAGTGGCATGAACAATACCAAACCAGAATGCTATTGTCATATTTGCATCAGGCAAAGTTCAGAAATTAAAAAGGAATATCTGAGTCTGAAGGACTGAAAGGAAATGAAACTGTAGTGATGTGAATGAGGTAATATGGCGAAGGCCTGGATTAAGATCCTATTCTCAGGCTTTAGAATTATTTTCAACCCTACAGGCCTGATGCCTTTACTGCTATCAGACAATCACCAAATCCATTGACACCATACCTGCATAGCAGAACTCTGCAGTCTTGGCTTTTCTCCCAAATACTTAGGCCAATTAATCCTGGAGAAAGCCAAAACAAAAATAAAATAGAGAATTAGGGACATTGACAAAACGATATCACCAATGCCCTGAATCCTTTCGCCAGTTGTTAGACAGCCACAAGCCCTCTACTGCGGGGTACTTAAACAATTTAATATTAAGAAATATAGAAGGACCTTTTCTAGAGCCTGCTTTGATGCCCTCCCATCACCCCTACTGAAGGGAAGATTTCACGGGGCCCCTTATTCACAGAGACTTTGCCCCTGTGGCTCTAGGGAAGTAGAAACACTTGCCCACGTTCTCATAAATTGCCCCAAGACATGCTTTGATTGCACCAATCATCCTCAAAGACAAGGGCCATGCAGATAAATGTTGTGTTCATTAACTTTTAAGGGTTACTAACCCTACACTTACACATCAGGTGGGCAAATCTTTTTTACCAAGTCATACATCTGTGAAAAATGCTAATTAGACATGCTAATTTTATTATATCATTACATATTTCCCTTCCCTAACAACTATTGATTCAGTTAAACCATTCCTTCTTTTACTGTATTTTATATATGTATGTGTGTTTGTGTGTGAGAGAGAGATTTTTATTATTATTAAATTACAAAGGCTGGTAAAGAGCATAATACAGATATTTGATTTAATTTGATTTGATGTGAATGAGAATAAGAGAATGTGGGAATATTCAGAAGGGAGAGAGAAGGAAACAGATTCATACCTGAAAGTAACAATTGTGAAGAACTTCAGTCTAGGGCAGGGGTGTCAAACTGCCGGCCCATGGGCCGGATGCGTCATGCCAAAACCACGGCCACCCCATTGCTGGCAATGGAAAAAAAGTTGCGATACGTCGCAACACGTCACGTGATGTTGCTAGTTTGACACCCCTGGTCTAGGGTTTTAAAAATCAGCTGCAGAATTCATCCATATGTCCTGTGAACATTACTTACAGGCATTTTTTTGGGTCAGGGGAGAGTGAGATGAGGAGGAGGAGGACAGTGACGACAGTGATGATGATGATGATAATGTCTCCATATTTGTGGAATTCTCCTCCTACAGAAGGACATAAAACTCGTCATAGTTCAACTTCCAGTATAGACTTATTAAAGATTTCTATTTTAGCCAATGTTATTGAATTGTTGCTTGTGAATAGAAAGTTGTCTGTTGTTGTTTTTTATTTGATTATTTCAGGTTGTTTTTAATTGGTATACTAGCATTTCTTCAAAGAATATGATTTCTTAACTGATAGAAGAAAATATTTGCAGCTCAGAAGTAAACTATGGTGTCCTTGGTGCTCTCTGAATTTGGTTGTTTTCGTGCAGCGTTTCATTATGAAACTTGGTTAACATCATCAGTGCACAGTGCATTGTCTTCAGACAGCACCAAAGACCCCATGACTTTTTAACTATTTCAACTAAAGGGGGTTTGACTTTTAGCAAGTATTGCACTCACTGAACTGTGCTTGTGCAAACTTTTGTTTGTGTTTAAACTCAGATTTGTTCTGAAAGTTAGTGTATAGATTTCTTATATTTTTCAAATATTTGTGAAGGACAGAAGAATTGTAGCTTGCTTTTAAAATAAAGTGCCAGATTTATTCTGCCATATCCAGATAGAGCTGAGAAAAACTTCTGACTAATTGTAGAAAGCTGAAGCTAACCTAGGAAGATAATTCTGATGAGTTTTTTTTTAAGGTTTTTTTTGTACTTGCTATTTTTATTGCTAGCTTTAAGCCAAAGTGTATGGACTTCCATCAATCAGAATGCTAGTAATAGTTCATCATATTTTAACATTTCCTTTCAAATGTATCATATCTTTAGCAAGCAATATGTCATTTTGTTGGTGATGTACAATAATGTAACATCAAAATGAGTGTGAAAATCAATGCATGAAATAATATCAATTATTCAGTGTCACTCAAACTCTTCTTACTTTTTATGATGATAAGAACATTGTTTTGTCAGGACTGTCTGACAAGTAAGTAGTCCTTTCAGATTTTTTAAAGTTTCTGTTATCAGTGATAGTATCTAGTCACCTTTTCTTCTGTTGGCCTCTTCAGTTGCCTATATTTTTTTCAAACTGCAATATCTTCACTTGTGATTTTGGTTTTCACTTATGTATTCAAAACATCAGAGCTTTGGGTTCATTATTAGTACTTTCAGTGAACTGACTGTTTTTATTTCATCCAGCATTTAATATTAAATGATGTATTGTTCCAAGATATTCTGTTTCTTAGGATTGCAACCTTAAATAAATCAATACATCTAGAGCTAATTGTATTAGATGATTCCCATTTACCAATGTTTTTGGTGGTTTTATTTTATGCTTTTTAAACAAACCCTATGTAACCAGATGAAAAACTGGATCTTACCATTCTGCGGGCCGACATTAGCCAGAAGACTAATATAATATGTTATAATATATGGATTTTAGACATCTTTGTTCACAGATGTTAACTCTAATTTCATTCTAGGTAATGGGTGAAGAAGTCACTTTGAGTTCTTAGAAATGTTATGAATATTTGCTAGATCCAAGCATTCTTTGCATCATCTAGACCACCCCCACATTCTGAATGAGATATTACCAAAATGTAAGGACATAATGTCCATTAATTTGTTGATCCCAAAGAGGAATATAAAAATAGCCTTTTGTCGCAGTACACTATAACAATGAACACAAAAGAATTGGATTGCTAATAACAACAGCAGGTGGCAGCACTTGGCCAAACTAGTTTTATCTCAGAAACTCAAGTCAATTTAGTCCTAATTAATAATTGGGTAAGAGACCACCTATACAATTGACAGATTGGGAAGTTTTTAAAAAAATCAACAGACATTTTTGTAGCGTAATGCAGTAACAAATACAGTATTTCTGTAACTTTGCCCTGAAATCCATGTGAATATAGCCCTAAGAAACAAGTGCAGCTTGAGGGTATTAATACATTTTTAAAAAAAATGGCACAGTGGAATACAGTAATATACTGAAGCATTAATAGTAGGAAGCCAGCTTAAAATCATGCCAAAATGCCCATTTTTACGGGGCTTTACCATGTTGTAAGTGCACAGAATATCAGTAAATCAGTATGAAATATAATCAGATGTATTTTGATTGCTTCATATTATTTTAGTTTGATTTGCAGTTACATTATTTTGTTAGTCTCTATTTTTAACTTTGGATAACAATGCTTAAAATAAATAGAATTGATTTAAATTATTATAAGGGCCTATGCATTTAACATTATGAAGAACTCAACAAAATTTAAGAGCAGATTAAGTAACTTAAGATATAGCTTGTTATATTTTCTTTCTGTAGTCTTTCACAAAAAGTTAGCTGGTATCTGATAGAAATACTATGAAATCCTGTTTCTAGGAAGGGTTAGAGTAGTGGTTCTCAACCTGTGGGTCGGGACCCCATTTGGGGTCGATCGACCATTTCACGGGGGTCGCCAAGCAAGGCTGTCCACCATTTTTTATGTCCGCCATTTTTTTGTCCGCCATTTTTTCCCCCTTTTCCGGTGGGTGCCTTACCTTCCTTGGGCTGGGCCAGCTGGTGGTTGGCCTGCTCCATCTCTGCTGCTTGCCAGCTACGCCTCAGCCGGCGCAGGGGGCGGAACCACGCATGTGCAGCGCTCCCGGGCAGGGAAAGTCCTCGACTTACGACCGGTTGGGTAGTCCTCAACTTAAGACCGGTTTAGTCCTCGACTTACGACCGGTTTAGTCCTCGACTTACGACCGGTTGGGGTCGCGGCATTAAAAAGGTTGAGAACCACTGGGTTAGAGTGATCCACTGGATTCATTCCAGGTTTGTTTATATAAGATATTCAGATTTTCTGCAGGACAGCGTTTGGTTTAATTCCTTTTGACATATACATACTCTATTTTTCAATAGTAAATTTGTTCAACAGGCCCCTGTTCCCTGAAACCTCAATTAATTTTACAAAGACAGGAGTGATTTTTTGTTGTTGTTCAATTGAAGTTTTTTTCTTTTGAGTTAAGCAGGAAACCACCTTAATATTAGCATTAAAAAATGAAAAAAATAAACAAGGGAAACTTACTACAAAATATTTTCTTTTTATTTACTATTACTATTGTGTAACAGTAGTCCTTACCAAAATCCTAACATCCATAGATAGTACACATACCCTCCCTTTTGCTTTTTTCCCCCTCATTTTCTCCAACATCACACATTTTTTCCTTTTTCCTTTCCAGTGCAGGTAGTCCTTGACTTAAGACCACAATTAAGCCCAGCATTTCTTTTGCTAAGCGAGACATTAGTTAAGTGAGTTTTGCACCATTTCATGACCTTTCTTGCCACAGTTGTTAAGTGAATCTGGTTTGACTTTGCTCGTCAGAAGGTCACAAAAGATCATCACGTGGGTCTAGGACACTGCAACGGTCATAAACATGAGTCAATTGCCAAGCATCTCAATTTTAATCCCGTGATCATGGGGATGTAGCAATGGTCATAATTGTGAAAAACAGTCATACTTAGCTTTTTTCAATGCCTTTGTAACTTTGAATGGTCACTAAGCGAGCTGTTGTAAGTCAAGGGCTACATGTATATACCCATTCCTGAAATCCTCCGATCATGTTTAAGTCTTCAGTGGGCTAGATTCCTGGGAGTCTTAATTTTACAGTTTCAGAATTATCTTGTATCCATGCAAGGTTCCATAGTTAAGAGGAGAATTCAGTTTCCCCACTGTTATGTTGTAGGTTTGTAACCAACACTGCTAGGCTCTACTGCAATGGAGCGCTATTTTGAGAACTTTGTTTTTAGTTGGCTGGAGTCTTGGCTGAAGGAAGAGAAGGAAAGACAGTTTCTCCTTTTATTATTCAAGCATTTGAAACCTCGAAGCCTTTTGGTTTATAACGCTATAGCGCCACAAAATCTGCAGATATCAGCAAATGTCACTAAAGTGTCATCTCTGCATCACAGCAGTAGCTCATTTCTGAGCAATGACAGTGATGCTTACTTTGGATAAGGACTGGAATGGGTTTATTTCCTGATCTTAATTACATTAGGCAGAGGGATGGGGAATAGCATTCTTTCTCTTGGGGAGTGGGGAGGGTAAGCTAGCCTGCCCTCTTTGCATCCCTGTTTTATCCAAAGATAATAGGATTAAGTTATGCAGTGGGACTTCTGTGACTAAATGTGCCTTGCTGCCTTCAGCAGGGGTCTAATAAGGATAGATATAATTGGGTAAATAGTGAATAAGAATGAAGAAAAACAGCAGTAAAAGCAGAATGGTTCCTACTAAATAATGGCAAATTGGATTCCATACAGTCTCTGCAGACTTGGATATAATATAGCATCTGATACTGAATTGTGAGATTTAACAGCACTTTCCCTTGTCTAAATTTTCCCAGCTTGTCTTTGATGCGGTAAAGAAGACCCATTTTAAGACTGTTCAACTAGGGTTAAAAAAAGTGCACTGAATTAAATGCCTAAAGAGAAACTCAGCGGGAATCTTGCTTTTCCTGACCCTCATCTATTTGCAGCATTTAGCCTATTAACAGCTAAATATTTATAATTTCTTCCATTCAGAGATACCAGATTCATAGGATATCACCCTAAAAGAACAATTAATTAGCACTTTCACTGGCATAAATTCCTATAGAATTTCACACAGGTAGGACAAGCCATCTCCAGATGGATGAATAAATGATATCCATCTATCCATCTATTCTATAGATAGACAGATTATTTTCACAAAATGTCTCCCACATTAACCTTTGGTGCCTCTTTCATAAAATAGAGGACCATATCTGTTGCCTTCAAAATATGTGCAGCTTCCTGTTTCCAATCTTCCTTCCCCGTTGACAGTCCTTCTGCACATAAGTCATCTAGATCAGTTTGCAATTTTATGTAATGATGCAGCATCTCTTTGAGTTATACATAACCATGCATTATTGTAAGCCTGCATATAAACTTCTTTCACATAAGGGTAAATCTGATAGTAAATGTGCTGATAGAAAATAATGGAAAATAGGGGTCAAAAGACATTGACCAACTGAATTTAATAGAGATAGGTCAGAATAAGCAGTGTTCTTGAAAAGAAAATGAATAATCTTCTGGAAAGAACTGAGAAATTTAAAGTGGATTTCAAATTAAAAGTACAATTAGCTACATTTAATGTCATGTTTCATTAACATGAAATTCCAGAGAATAGTTCAGCAGACAATAAGGTATTTGTCAATTATATTTGTAGAAAACAGAAAGTAAACTAAGGATAGGGACTTAGATCCAAAAATAGTAGATTTCTTTACCTTTCTGTTGAATATTTTAATGGTGCAAGAAACATACAGCTAAAGGGAACTGCTAACAGATCATCTGGTCCAAGACACTGTTTAGAAAATTGCTTTGAGAATTTGGCATGAAAACTCAAAGCATCCTGTGGTTTGGCATACTACCCTGCAAAGAAACAAATATTTGCTGGTCTACATTTTGCACTTCCTTTTTAAATTGTGGTATAAAAGTATCACAGATTTATGTGCCATTCCTCTTTTGATAGTTTGTAATTTTAAGCCCTGAGTTCTGCAACAGAGAATTAGGATTAGTTGCCACATTCTCAGCTCCAAGCTATGTTTTCCAATATTGGGATCTAAAATGCTGGCATTCTAAGACCTCAAGCCACTCATATCACATCCTGTTGAAGTGGCCTAGTCCTCCTAGTGACATACTGTAGCTGTGTATTTGCCACAAGATTGCAGATGTTCTGGTCATTTGGGGATCTCTTGGTATATTCATTTTTTATTTTTATTTATGAATATATCAAACACGAATGCAACAAATGACTTTGAATTGTTGAACTTTGTTAAATATTTGTTAAATATTGAGCGCATGTGTTAACAATAGCCAATTACATTTTATAAGATACATTTGCTGCAAATTATACCAAATACTGATCCATAGTTGTAATTCAGTGATCAAGTTACAAAATTCAGGATACTTTTAAAAATAACAGAGTTATCTCTACAAGGGAGGAATAGCTGTAAGAACTGTACACCATTGAAAAATTAATATTATGAAAAGAATTACATACAAAACTATATTCTGGAAAAATCATTTTGTATGTCTTACCATTGTAAATGCATTTAGAAGATGCACTTCACTGCTTCATTTAGTAATTCCTAGTTCAAGTGCATTTTATTCCAAAATCTAAAGCATAGATATTTTCAATTTCATGTGCAGAAAATGTACTTTGAATTAGTTGGCTTTAGAATGAGATAAAATATTAGATCTTACAGTTATCTGCTGAATACTATACACTTGTTTTGTAGTGCTGTTTTATAAGAAAAGAGATTGAAATCAAACATGTGCTTTCAATTCTAAACCTTGACATTGTTGATCTGTTTTCATTGATTTCTTTCACCTGGTGAAATCCAGCAGTGGCTGTGTATTTTGGAAATGATTATATAGTGGAGTGTGGCAGTAATGTAGCTTTAATTATGAATAGCTCTTCCAACAAATATTATAGGACTCCCCTACTCCACCCCTGTAGGACTGGATGAAATTTTTAATTGGGTGTTCATAATTGAGAGAAAAGTTATCTTTGTACATGATAAAGACAAAATAATCAGGGGTTATAGATTATGACTCTAGCTTCTATTGAAGACCATGAGTTTCCCCATATTACTTTCACACAAGTAAAGATGACTATACTGCAGACATTTTTCATCTTTGGATTCTCAGATGTTTGCATTTTACCTATTACATAAAAATGGTAATTTGATGTGAACATTTAATTCATACACATTAAATTTTAAAGCTGCCCTTTATCAAATGCCTTGATTACCCTCCCCCCAACATTTTTCTTACTTGTTTCCTATAATAATTTTTCTTCTAGGCTATTGAGCTCTGTTTAGTGACATTGTAAGTGGGATGTACTTCCTCACATCAGTGCTTTGTTAATGCCATTCATTAATCTAGAACCACCAGCTTGTTCAGGGATGGTTAGATATTTCATATTTTCATACAGTTTGGAGGGGAAAGGGAGAGAGAAAAGGATGACAGCTTATTTTACAGCTTTTGAAACCAGAACTCATCAGCTGTCATGTCATTTTTAATCCGGATAAAATAGCACAGGCTGCATCTGAACTTGCAGCACGGGGATGTAGTAAGAGGATCACATAGAAAAATCACGGAACAGAGAGCTTTTCCATCCATTTCATATACACCATAAAGATGTGTTCATTTTAACAGTTGTATGGCATTTCATGAACATGTTTCAGTGACTGACTTCAGTGAAATTTGGATAGAGAAATTTGGTGAATCACTGTGCTACACAGTCCTGGAAGAAGATGAATAGAGATATACCAATGCTGCCTCCTCCAGTTTAATATTGTACGTGCGGGATGGGAATTACAGCAGATGTACTTCAATACAACTAGAAGGCGTATTCAGAAGACCACCATTTCATTTTGCGATGATCATCCAAAAGTGATTATCAACATTATAGTATCTTCCTCTGAATGATTATATGGGTATATAATATGCCTGTTTTAAGCTCAAACAAAGTATCATCTTAAGCACAAGAAAAAAGACATGGCTTGGAGTTAAAGCAACTTATTTTTATACAGAATTTTCCAGGACAAAAGTCAAATAAGATATCCTTTAATAAGACAGCATTCCTTCAAATGCTCTTAACTGCTAAGATAAAAATAAATATATAGCAATTTTTTTCTCCGATTGATTAAGAAATTTTCTTTCTATATATAGAAAGCTGGCAAAAGGGGGGAAGAGAACCTGTGGCTCAGTGGCTAAATCACTGACTAGTATGTATAACTGCCCAGGTTCGAATCCCATAAAGGATATGGCTAACTGATGAAGGCAAAAAAAAAAAAAAAAGCCAGAAATGGTCCATCTTAGTCTCCCAATTTAATTCTTTACTCTTTGTCAGAAAAAAAGAAATTTGGATATAAAAATATTTCGCAGTTGCGACTTGAGCCTGCTCTATGCCCCTAGTTGGGGGCGGCAAGGCAAAAGATATTGTAAAAAGAGTAAACTGCAGTATGGCAGTTGAAAATGTCAAGGTGTTCACAATCAGACCGATCTGTCTGAACTCCCTATATATATATATATATAAAATTCCATTTCTGTATTGAACAATGTGTTGTCTAGGTATAAAAATATTAGAATATAATAATCATCACATTCATCGTAATCTTATCAAAATACAATCATATACTAGGAAATAGCAATCATATTGTTAAAAATATTATTATTTTTAAAATATTAAAATTTATTATTATTATTATTATTAAATAGTATTTTCCGCATTGACATTAATTGTATAACAATCAAAACATTTACTAATCCGCTATAGATCTTCCTCATATAATCCACATTTTCTCATATTTCCAACATTCTAACCTCTGTTTCTGTCAGCTAACCATTGGTAAAACAACTCCCATGTCATATAGTATTCAGTTTCTTCTTGTTCTTTAATTTTTAACGTTAACCTATCAATTTCTGCGCACTCCAGTATTTTTTTAATTATATTTCCCTCTGTAGGGGTTTCTTCATTTTTCCAATGTTGTGCATATACTATCCTAGCTGCTGTTAATATATGTAAAACTAAATATGTATTACTTTTATTATAGCTAATCCTCTAAAATATGCTTTAGCAGTGTCCCATATGTTTTGCAAGGACGTTTCTCCATTTTTATTATCTTTAAAAAAGAGATCCATTTCTTTCTCCATTCTTTGTATAAACTCCTTATCTTTTACTATTGACTGCTTTAATGTCCATCTTGGTTTTCTTATTTGTCCTTTCCATTTAACTTTAATTGGGTTGTGGTCTGCCCAAGTGTTTGTCTCCAATTCTATTTCTTGTATATTTTCTTGTAGCTTCGATGACATCCATATCATGTCAATTCTCGACCATGATTTGTGCCTGTTTGAATAGAAGGTATTAAGAATTTTCTTGATTTGACAATGCAAATTGTTGACAATAAAACAGTTAAATTTTCATTCATTTAAGTTTTTTATTAGAGATGGCTAAGCCATGTCTCAATAAAAATTAGTAAAATAAAAATTGAGGAGGAACAAATTACACAGGTTTCATGCAGTTTTTGGATAGAACTTTAATATGATGTTTCACTGATTTTCTGTTGCTTGCAAATTCATGAAAACCAATACAATGCCTAAATATAGAAAAAAAGTAAAACCATAAAGAATAAAATACCAGACAAAGAAGTATTATGTCCTGAATGCTCTCTGGAAGAATTTGGAAGATGGTCTGTGGGAGGAGATCTAACTTCAAGTGGGAGATCATTCTATCTTTCATTCTATCAAAGAAAAGCAGTGCTATAAATCACTGGCCCACATGACCTCTCAAAAGTAGTCAACAATCAATTACTTTTTCCAGTATGGTTGTAACAGTTAGAGAGCAAGGTGGGCTTATAGATAGCCTGGCACCAAGCCATAAAGAACTTTATAGGTTAAACCATAACTTTAAAGTACACTCAGAAGTTCATTGTATGCCAGGCTCACAATGTGTCATATTCTCCCAATAATGACTGCCAACAAGTATCTGTGAATTGTAGTAGTCTAGACAGTTGGAGATGAGGATATGAATCATTATTGCATTTCATTCCAAGAAATGCTGTAATTACTATATCAGCTGAAGCTGAACAAAGAGCCCTTAACTATGCCCCCCACCTCCTGCTCTAGGAGAATAGTGACTCTAGGAGGTCCCCTAAGTTGTAAATCTGTTCTTTCAGAGACAGCGCCTCTCCATCTAAAGTAATCATTAGGGTCAGTACCACAGTCACAAACAATTCTATCTTACTAAGGTTCAGTTTCAACCATTTCTATCATAAAGACTCTCCGGACACTAGAGAGCACTTTTGTCATCCCAGTGCAGACTGGGATTATAGTATACAGATGATAGTATAAAGCTAGGTATCATCGGCATACTCATGATACCAGACCCCAACTTGCCAGATGACCTCCTACAATAGCTTCATTTAGATATTAAATAGCAGAGGGGACAAATTTGACCCTTGTGGACTTTCACCAAGTTGATATCTTCTCTGTCACCACCACCAACTAGAAACATCCATTAGGGAACAGCAGAAGAACTGTAAACACTGCCCTCAGTCTTTGTGGATGGTCCAAAAAACATCATGGTTGATGTTAACAAAAGCCAGTGAGAACTCCAACAACTCCAATAAGAAAGGACACAACCTCTGTCTAAATGGCAACAAAAGTAATGCAACAGAGCAACCAACATCATCTTAGTCCTATGTTCAGGATTGAACTCAGACTGAAATGGGTCCAGATAATTAGTTTCCTGTGCGGGGCAGTTTCAAAGATTCTTTGAAAACACAAGAGCATTTTTAAATGGTTAAAGCAGCTGTGTCTTTTTACAGGCTTGTCTGGCTGCTTTAGAAGTTGCCCTCAGCAGAGGCGTAGCGTGGGGGGTGCAGGGGGGGCCGGCCACACCGGGCGCAACATCTGGGGGGGCGCTCGCACTCGCAGCTCTCTGCCCCTGCCTGGCTCACTCACTCTCTCTGCAGTGCTGGCTGTGCGAATCCGATCCGAGCCGCCGGGTCGCCGACGCCGCCCACTGTGGAGGGGGGCGCAAATTACTTGCCCCAGGTGCTGACAACCCACGCTACGCCACTGCCCCTCAGTTGTCTTTGCACAGAGGTGCGTGAGTCTTAAATCCTCCTGTACATTCTGAAGTAACTGTTTCAAAGTATTTGCAGAGCTCTGCTAGGCACTGCCTTTTTTGCATAATAAGAAAAATGATGGGAGTATTCTGAGTAGCATCAGTATTTTAGAAGTAAATCAGATGTGGGCTTCAGTTTAACAGGCAATTGTTTGCATCTTTTTAGTTTGAGGTTAGGTATAAAATAAGGATCAGATATGCATTTTTTGTTTTTATTTTGGGGGTAAGGGGGTGTAATAATTCCAGCTGGAAAAACACAGTTGCATTATTTATGTTCAGTTTACAATGAATACTTTCTATTCTTTTCACAACAGATTGGTAAATGTTACTTCAGTTATATCACTGAACATGGAATTAACCCCATTTCTGACAAACTGCAGCAGCTCAAAGAGAACCTTGGATAAATAGCTATCTTATTATCTTTTCCAGTTATATTTTTCTCATTGTATCTGCTTTCTTTTTTCTTCAGCAGGTGAAAATTAGAGCAGAGAATAGCAATTTATAGATGTGTAAATATTCATATCCAGTATGAATGAATTATGTAATCTGGATATATTATATTATATTATATTATATTATATTATATTATATTATAATATAATATAATATAATATAATATAATATAATATAATATAATATAATATAATATAATATAATATAATATAATATAATATAATATAATATAATATAATATAATATAATATAATATAATATTATATAATATTATATAATATAATATTATATTTATAATATTATATTATATTATTATATTATATTATTATATTAATTATATTATATTATATTATTATATAGCATATTATATAAAATCTATGTAATTATCAAATTCTGAAAGTCTGCCAAGGATTGGGGGGGGAAATCAAGAAAGTGAAATTGATAGCCATGATCTATTCCTTTTTTACATGCATCACCTGTGCAACACATTAATAAAAGCATTGGGGATACATAGCCACCATCTTGACTTTTTTGACTCACCCTATAAGGTACACATGTGCTTAGGATGTTTGAAGAGAAAATTAATTAATAAAGACAGGTATGTGTTTATTGAACTGTTCTTTGTTCAGTCTTGGAAACTACCAGCATGTGAAACTATTGGATCAAATGTTTGGGTCAATTTGTATCAATTTAAAATTATTTCAATAACTAGGAAAACTATACAAAAATCTTCCTTCTGAGAGTTTTAGGCCCTCCATTTTCTGATATAAAGATGTGGATTTGATATGGGTATATTATTAAACAATAAAAAGAGATAATTGAAGGTTTAGAAGTAAGAAAGCTGACTTAGATTCAAATAAATACTGACACTTCACATTTTAAGCTATTTTGTACACATGGTAAAAGAGGTGCAGAAAGTGTTACAGAATTTCATATCATAACTCATAGTTGCACTCCCTTAGAAATCTGCTTTGCTATTGATATATGTGCAACAACTTCATTAACTCTGATAGTTTCATTTATTGACAACTGGGTAGATTGCTGCACTGAATGTTGCTCTATTACCCTTCCCACTGTGATGATAGCAGTGTTGTATTGCTGTGATAATAGATGCAGTCTTATTGCTAAACTAGGACTCTCTGAACCAACAGTATCTGTGTGCAAGAATAAGAGTGGTGATGGGGAAGAGCTGTAGATCAGTAGCACAACACAAGCTTTTCGCCCCCCAAAATTCACCTGTCCAACTTCTGGCACCTCTAGGTGGAACCTTTTTCCTGAAACCCCATATTGCTACTAGATTTCTGTCATCAGCAACTTGCTTCATGGCTTAATGATCTAGCTAGATATAAAATTCCTTTCTTAAGAGAAATAATAGCAAGCCATAGAATACACTAGGTCAGAATGGTGCACTTATTACCCAGCTTTACTACTTCAGCTAGAACAAATGCTTGCTGAATTGTTCCTACCATCTCCAGGAAAGAATGCTATTTTATTCTATGGTTGGCCATCTCATTTATTTACCTATAGAGCCATTATCTTTCTAATGAGGGACAAAGTACAAATTACTCAAAATTGTATATAGCAAAATAACAAAAAGTATATTCTCTAAAGAAAACCTGGGAAAGTACTTGCTGACTTGGCTGTGCTCAAAATTCCCCCACCCCAGCTGCTCTCCTCACTTCCCTTTATTTCCTCTGAAGTCTAGTTTTTATTAAGATACAACTCTCCCTTGGGACTTTGTTACCGACAGTTATCATTCCTAATATGATTTGATGCCAACAATACAGGGAATACTGAAAATGTAGCCTCGCTGCTCAGCTGTGGAATCTTTGTGGAAATCTTTGTCTATAAAACCATTTGCACAAAAATATTTTGACACTGTAGGATGGATGCAGGAACATCTCACTGCTGAATAAATGTATGGCTGGAAGGGTTGCAAGATCTCCATGTTGGCAGGTAAGTAATAGAGGAAGGGAAAACTTGTGACAGAGTTTGTGCTGGCAAAGTTAGAAGGCAGGCTCAAATTGATTTCACACTGAAATTTGGATAATCAATTATTCTTTAAAAGCTCATCATTATGAATTTATGGGACAGTTGGAGCTACTTATTTAGATAATTGCTGGCTGTTTTGTGTTGGGACAGCCTTGTATTTGAGAGAGAGAGAGAGATGGGGAGGGGATATTTTTTCTGCCATTACATCTCTATTGGATAGGGTTAATTTGAACTTTTTAAAGAAACACATTACATTATAGCTTATATCTATTAATGCAGTTTTAGATTGCAAGATGTTTTTCTTCTAGCAGTTTGCATTCAATAATTTTAGTAATTTACTGATTGCGTTTAGTAATTTTAGAATGAATCTGTTCTCGGAATCAGAATTCTGCAGCTTGGCTTAAATGGTTGTAGTATTTGTTTATTAATATTTGTAGGCAGTGTGAGTTTTTCCTCAATTACTTTAATAACAAAAACTTATCTTTTTAAAGGTTCAGTAAAGAAAATTCTTACTATTTCATAAATGATCAAATAAATTTAGCTTTTTTCCTGGTAGTATAATTCTCATTCATAGACAGCCTTAATCAAATTAATATCAGTGTTTATATTCTGGTTTATGCAGAATTTCAAGCATTTATTTGATCACTCTTTTGTACTTTGGGCAATTTTAGATCCAAATATACTGCAGATTTTAGTGTTCCTAACCTGACCATTAGAATAGTCAGTGTGAAACAAGACAGTCAAATATGTATTTGATTGTATACTGCTGCAATCATATGACACTTGGCAGTGGAACGTACCTCATGTACCTAACAGAATAATAGAATTCAAAGGGATCTTGGAGATTTTAGTGTCCAACCTCCTGTTCAAGCAAGAAAACCTATACCATTTCAGACAAAAGGTTGTCCAATCTTTTCTTAAAAACTTCCAGTGTTGGAGCACCCACAACCTCTGGAGACAAGTCATTAATTGTTCTAACTATCAGGAAATTTCTCCTAGGTTGGTTCTCTCCTTGATTATTTTCCATCCATTGCTTCTTGTTCTTCCCTCAGGTGCTTTGGACAATAGATTGACCCCTACTACTTTGTGGTAGGCCCTTAAATGTTGAATCACTGCTATCATGTCACCCCTAGTCCTTTTTTCATTAAACTAGACATACCCAATTCCAGCAACCATTCTTTATATGTTTTAGCTTCCAGTTCCTTAATCATTTTTGTTGCTTTTCTCTTCACTCTTTCTACTTTGGTTTATCACACAAGGTGCAGATAGTTTGCTTGTGTTTAATTGATTTTCCAAAATATTTATTTATTTTGCAAAGGATTTTGCAAAGATACATGGTTGCTATTTTGTCCTTATATTTAATATCTCATTGTGATACTTTGGCGTGGAAATTGATTTCTATAGCTACCAACTTTATTACTGGTTCAGTAATTACCCCTTCTTACTTTCCATGATTGAAACATGAAATTTCCCCCTTAAAATATATAACTAGTATGCAGCAGAAGCATACTGCCTACTTTATAGCAGTCATCAGATGTTCATTAAGAACCTATGGAAACAATATTTATTTAAGCTTCCATTTGATAACACTGCATCATTGAATTCATTCTCTTTAGTAATAAGAAGTGACTGACAGTGTTGAATATCAGGTTGTCAAGCAGAATGATCATTAAAAATTTAGCAAAGAATTCTTATGAGAACTGGGTCCTCAGAGAATGATTTTCACATGCTGAAATTGTATAATTACTTACAGTGCAGAGTCCAAAATACATGAATGATAATAAAAACTCTGATTAAATATGCTGAAGTTATGATATTCAGTTTTGTAACATAGTTGTTACACACTTACGGTGTTTCTGGGAAAATGAAATCAAAGGAAAAAAATCTCTGAGGAAGAAAAGCATTAAACTAAAGCTGCCTCTTTGGCTGAGTTCGGTTTTAGTAGGAATTAACTCTATCAATGTGGCTCCCTTTTAAGAGCAGTATTCTCTGCCTTTTTCCTTAACCTCTTTGAAAAAGTATACAAAATTCCCAAGACATTTTTCTGTGCTTTTTATTAGCATACATATGTAGGTACATATGTTCCAGAATTCAGTTGGAAGAGAATGATGAAAACTTGCTTGGATTACTTCACACACAAAAAACAACACTGTAGATTGGGGAAAGTTGTAGAAATAGGAGCAGTGGGCAATCTAGAAGATAAAATGGTAGAACCGATAAAATACAATTACTATGCAGAATTCACTGCAGTAAATGGCCTTACACAAAGCCATGGCTAATTAAAACGCCATTCTCATATGGAAATCCTCCTGATGACTATATACTAATTCCAGTGTCCAATTAGTATT
This sequence comes from Protobothrops mucrosquamatus, assembly GCF_001527695.2. Lineage (NCBI taxonomy): Eukaryota > Metazoa > Chordata > Lepidosauria > Squamata > Viperidae > Protobothrops > Protobothrops mucrosquamatus. The sequence goes on from NW_015387637.1 coordinate 56,782, forward strand.
AATACACATTTTCTAGGCTCTTTTTTATTTGTGAACTTTTCTGTACAGAGGAAGTCCTTGAGTTATGACCACTCGTTCAGCAATCGTTTGAAGTTACAATGGCACTGAATGTGTGCTACTTCAAACGGCCCTTGAGGTTCTGTCCATTGCAGCACCCCCACAGACATGGGATTATTATTTGGGTGCTTTGCAACCAGCTCACACTTATGCAAATTCCAACATCTCAATAATCACCATTTGTGATCACAAGCAAAGTCAATGGGCAAGCTGACAAGAAAAGTCATAAGCTGCTCCAAGAAGTGTTTTCCCCCCACTTTTTCTCCTAGGAGTCCTGTTACAGAGTCTAGGGTCCCAGGGATCTTGTACTGTGTAGCCTGCATTCTGCACTTCCTGCACTCTGTAGCATGTATTACCTGCACCACCCTCCCACTTGTCCTCCATTACAAGCCCTCGGCCACAGCACCTCTTCCAACTTACCTATGCTTCCTAGCAACTTACTGCCACCAACCTAATACCTATTCCTTACACCCCTGCCCTAATGACCATATCATGGGCAACTGTTTACTGTTTATATGTTAATTGTGACAGTCTAATGCAGTCCACTATGCATGTTCACTTTTATGTGTTTAGAAGCCATCTTTCAAAAACATGCATTTATTAGAAAGCTTCTTTGCAGTATTAATTTAAATAGCTGAACGGAAATTCTTCAATTTTGGCATGTAATTTGCCCTTTGCTGCAAGAAAATGGATTGAAGGAAAGCTTAAATGAATGTTACAAAGTCAAGAAAATATCTTTATGGCATGTGATTATATCTGTTAAGATGCTTTACTGGTCTAATAAAAACATAATCCCGTACTAAAATCTGCTTATAGTCATGTAATCATTCCATCAGAATTATTCTGTGCTGGAATTATAAAGGCACTTGCTGTTTTGACTGTATTCCTCAGTGCTTGCATATGAAGACATCTCTTCTTGCAATTCAAAACCAAAACCACTAACCATTTTGATGGGTGAATAGAACTGAGGTGTGGACTTTCACGTGTTTCAGTTTTTAAAAAATCATATCTCATGTTATGCTATTGTTTGCATAATAAGAACTGCAAGAAATATGAAAAAATGCAACACTTTCTCTAAAGCAAAATCTTATGCAAATGATCGCCTTTGTTTTTTTATTATTCTTTGATCGTGCTGTTAATAGAAAGGACATGAATTGAAGAGAACCTTCTTTTTCTTAAGCAATGTGTTATTGATGAGCTGGCATTTGCCCTGTAGCTTTCCCGAAGGATTGCTTACATCTATTACTCACACACATCGATTGGTTAATTTGATAATTCTATCACCAATCAGCTTGTGTCTGACCTTTTTGCCATGGCAATGATGGCAGAGTCTTCATTTTTACATTGCAGCCTTGCTAGATTGACCTTTCTGAGGAGAATGTCAAGACATCCCTTGATCTTAGCCTGTCACTATATTTGTTAGAATTACACTGTCCCTTAACCTTGATCTTGTGTATTTGCTGCATCCAGGCTGCATATTCTGTTGGTTTAAACATTTTAAAGTATGAAAATTAAAAAGTGTCAAATTTAAATCAGATTATTAAACTAAAAAAATAAAATATGATCTTCCTGTTTATATATTTTACTAACTTTATGGCAGTTTCTTTATTGCTTAAGTTTGAAATTTGTGTACTCTGATTATGCGAGCAAAAACTATTATCTTCTGAAGGTATAATAAAATACCATAAAATTGTATATTCCCATTACAAATGTTATTGGATTTCCCCTACCTTAACAAAAAAAAGTGTCAAAAAATGAGAAAAGAAACCAAAAAAGCTTTAACCACCAACAAATTTACTTGGAAGTAAGTTTTGTTCATTTCACTGTAACAAAACATGTGTATCCTTGGACTTTTTTCCATTACTGATTAGGAAGGAAGTCTGTGGTTTAAATCATTTAAAGTATTCAGTATAAATATGTTGTGATCTATATCTATATTGATGTAGGCTCACCAGATTTGCTGTTAGTAATTTAGAAAAGTTGTATTTAATGACAGTGTACCTGTTTTTGAAGCAAAGAGTGCCATTCTCTCCTTCAAAAATAACAACGTCAAGCAAGCTTCAGAATAAGTGGTAATGTAGCTCCACAACTTTGAACTTGGTACAGCATTCCAGAATGTGGATAACTGTGAGGGTTTTAGGGAGTTAAGCTGATTCTGCAATGAAAAAAAAGTGTCTTACAGTGTTTTTGCCTCAGCCTTTATCAAACTTAGAATCTGTCAAGTTTGAAATCCACATCCTCTGACGCAAAGTAAATGGCTTTTCATTCGCCAGAAAGAATAAGACATTTTCTGGGTTTCTTTTCCTTTAAACAGGTGCTCTTAGGACATAAAAAAAATTATGCAGTTGGCTTTATAGTAGGACTGATTAAGATGAAATGACTAAATTCATTTCACTGATAATCTTAAACAAATTCCTGTCTAAGCGTTTAGAAGTTAAAGGCTAGTGAGCTAAAGACCTGATACCGTCTATATTCCCAGAAATCTTCACTAAAACCAAATCTCGGGTTATTTTGTATGGATCAGAACACGCTCTCTTGTTAATTAGGAAAAGGGTAAGAATACTGAGCATTAATAAGAAGATTTATATTTAAAATAAAAAAAAATTAAACTGTTATCTTCACTTTGATTCCCTGTAACAGAACAATCTTCTCTGGCTTTGATACCTAATCTCAGGTGAACTCATGAAAGGACTTTAATTAATAAATATTATTTTAAATCAAGGCTTTGAAGAAATATGCAAGTACTACAGCCCTACAAGTTTTACATGATCCTGTTCCATATTGCTCTAAATACAAGATTATAATAGGGAAGATCAGACACTGAAATATAGAATAAAAAAGATATATTGAAGTGGGCAATTCATATTCCGTTTGAAATAGATGAGTAGTTTTCAGTGTAGAATGAATACATATTACATCCTTTTCTTGAACCAAGTATCATGCACTGCAATCCTTTTGAAATTTATTGAAATATAAATTCTACTGATTTTACATGAGTCACTCTCAGATAATTTCATATACAGAGCTGTAGTTGTGGTAATTTTATTCATGACCATCCATACGCTTATAATACATGTTGGTCTGGAATATCTCGTTCACAATAGGTCTCTTAAAGAACAGTATGCTCTTCACAATCCTATTCAAAAGAGGTTTCCTGAGTGATTTTCAAGAGCATTGAAGTTAGCACAATAAAGATAGAAAGATATTATTGCTCCAGACTTTAGAGTGATGTCATCCGTCTAACTCACTTGCACGTAACTGGATGTAAGACATTATTAGTTAAGTGGTCTGTATAGACATGGTAGGAATGATGCTTGTATACTGCTTCTCTGCTGCAGTCTCCCTCTATGAATGGGTTGGCAGTGAAGTTCCTGAGACTGATTCTTTTCTGAGGCTTTAAGTGCTTTCTCTGGACAAGCATTGGAGTCAATATATCTCAGCTGATATAGCACCCAATGCATGCTAAAAGCTGTACGGTCATTTTTGTTTCAGCAGCAACATGATTTAATACTCAGAGACATTAACATCTACCCTTTGTTGTAGTCAGATCACACTTGAATACACAGTTCTTTGGTGTCAAAAACCTTGGGAAGATTTGATCAGTCCATTCCAGACATCTGTTAGAACCACTTGGCTTCCAGAGAAGCATAGCCAGGTCATGTGGGCCTTGGGAAAAATCAAAAGGGATATCTAATTTCAAAGGGAAGAATGTTCCATTCGGTGGGCTCCACCGCATATAAGGTACATCTCCTGTCACTTCTCCTCAGACCCAAGACTATTGTTAGTTGAAATAAAATATTATGTCTGACAGGAAGCAAGTTTCTCTGACTGATAGTTGGAGTCTGTGTTTGTGTATAGAAGAGAGAGAAAATGTCAAAGTCTATTTTTTTAATTTAAAACCAACCTCATTTTAATATGTAAATTATACATATTAGACCACAGCTTATTTCTTCAGAAGAAAAAATGTGATTTCTTCTGCTGTCCATAGCTTTCAGATGGCAAATATCTGTATTTGAAAATATTTTTTCTTGCCCTTCCTTCTTCCATCCTTACTTTATGGTGCTTGTCATCTGCGGCAAGTAATACTTTTTTTTGTTTTCTTTTTCAAGCTTGCAATAATCCCAATTTTATGTAACATTTTATCAGTGATCTTTTCTGAACAAAAATGACTGAAAATGCTTCTAAAAATGTTTCAGTTTCATTAGGGTATCTTACCTAAGTATTACTCTACAGACAAGTAGATAAAGTTGCATGAGACTGCAACAGTATGTAATAATTCACAGGATCTTTAAAAAGAATAGGAATCTATTGTAAAAAGAAATGTACCAGTTAGGGAGATAATTCTAATTGCTTGAAATAGTAATGATGAAATTTTGGAACATATCAAAAAACCATCCACAGTTCTCCTTCAGTAGTCCCTAGAATATTTCTATCTTCGATGAGATAGATTTCTTTGTTTTCATTCCTTTGTGTTGGAGTGCACATACACTTAAAAAAAATAATACATTTATGTTTCTTTCTTAAAATCATGTACTTAAATGTAATGCTATTTTTTTCTCAAAACCAAGACTAAATAACCATCAGAGATCTATTACTTTGAGAGAGAAATGTCCTTATTTCATGAATCATGAATTAGACATAACATTCCTTTTGTTAATGAGATAGATTGTAGTACATACAGATTATTGCCAGAGATTTTCTTTGTTGAGAATAGAGCCATTAAGAGATAAGAAACCTAAGATTGACAGAAAGGGGTCTTTCCCACCTCCTGCTTACCCTGTAGAGTAGTAGTTCCTCCAATTTATGAATACATACTTTAAACTCAGTTTTGAAACCAATTTGCAATCCTAACCCTTTAATATGCGGGCATATATTCTGATGTATTCTAGTTTGTAACTAACAGATACCATCATTAAAAAATCTGCTAAACACACTTGTTCTAAATCTAACCTCTTTTTCTCATTCACATATTAAAAATGGAGTGTCAGTAACTAATTTCTTGAATTCCTAAAGGTTTGTGCTTTCTCCTACCATATTACTATCCTCAGTGGATATAAAGGAAGTTTGACATCAGGCAAGCCTAATGTCAAAGTACAATGAATGTGTTGAATTGCAGCATGTAAATCTAAGAACTTACACAACTGGCCTTTTACTGTAGTGAAAAGAGCAGGTAATTCTAGGGTAGGTATTTCTAAGATTACTGTACTGGAAAGGTTAAAGCAAACTGAAAACCACAATGAAAACTGCATTATTCTTGGTGAGAATTAGTGGAGAATTATTTGTGAAGCATACTGAAAACTAAAACCCGTACTATGCTAAAATGTTTGTTATGAAAATAAAAATACAGATATTTTCCTTGGAATGCAAATTGGTTTTACCACATCAGTGATACTATTTTTGTCCTGATCATCTCATTTCTACAATGATCCAAGATTTTATTCAGGGAGCTTAGAAGTAACTATTATATCTAGGTTAAATATTATTTGGAATTCTGTGAGTCTGATGTAATCACTTTTTTCTTTATATCTTCCACTTTCTTCTTTAGAAATAGAAGTTGATGGGAAAAAAATAAAATATTTTTTTCATTAAAACCTTCCCCACTTGCATATTTGCACAGTTGCATAGTTACCTTGCAAATTTTAGGATTAGAAAAAGCTTTGTTAATTTCTGGACTTCAGGCTGGAAGTTTCAGAGCATCTCCTGTTCACCCTTTTTAGAACCAAACTGAAGAGAGAAGTCCTAAGTAGAATGACTAGAAGTTTCTGATTATTTGTTTTAAAAAATAGTATTATAAAGAATAGACGGTGAAAAAAAGACAGAAAAGGTCTTGTAAACAGGACCATTTATTGTTGAAGACTAAGCACAATCAGTCTGTGCTCAGAGACAACAACTTCTGAGTGCCATTGCTACACTTGGCCACTTTCCCCAGTCCTGATTGTTTAATAAGAAATGCACCATGGTTGATCCAGATAACTTGTGTGTTGGGAACAATTAACTGTGCCCTCCAATGATGTTTAAGAGGGCATTTTAGAATTATGCATGCAACTATCTCAATTTCAGTATATGAATTTATGCACAAATGTTCTTGGTAGGGAAAACTATTGACTTACAGAGGATAGCATCCAAGTATGACATGTGAGGGCACAAATATATAATAAATCTATGGGAGATGTTAAAAAGAGATCTGAGCTTCTTTTAGCACAGGTTGGGTCTGTCTTTATGTATATCAAAATCAACCTCTCTCTAGGCTGTATCCAAGCCCAACACAGATAGGAGTTGGAGAATTAGCCTGCCTCGACCTGTATTGTCTAGTAATACAAGCTGAACTAGAGATTCACCATCATAGGTTAGCAGCAGTAGCAGCTTATTGTAATTGGGTTTTATGAGCTAGGAATGGAGGTGATATTCATCTTTGATGAGAACCAGTATGATATCAAGAAATATAGCAATGAAATAATAGAGAATTCAATTGTTTGACTCCCTTGAAAATTGGAATAGGCACAGTCAATTTCCCATTGTTCATGTATATAGTTTGCATTTCAGTGTTCTGCAACATCATTATTAGTCAGAAAAGACAAGGGTCAGGCTGTCAGTTTTTGCCATAGGCTATGGGAGGCTTCATTATTGGAGACTGAATTGAATGCTACCTTTAGGTCTATAAAGGCAATGTAGAGGAAGCCTCTTAATAGTTTAGCATATTTCACAAACATGGTGATATAAGATAACATATTAGTCCACTCTCGAGAAGCCTGGTTTGAAACTGGTTTGTTCTACAGTTAACATTTTTTGTCTTGGTCCATCCAATTAGCAAGCAAATTTACTGATTATTCATAATAAGCTGATTGCATGGTAATTGGGCTAGCCTTACCACTTTTTAATAGGTTGAAACTACAATAGAATTATATCATACTTTAGGAATCTGAAGGAAAATACTGATTATATATGAATAGGAATCTAAAACAAAAGCCCATAATTCAGGGTATCATTCCTCAAAGTTCAGATTCTCCCTCACCCATCCAAATCTTCTAAATCTTGAAATAGAAATCCATTTGATTTTTTTAATATATGTTTTGTACCACTTTCCATTTACTCTTACTATTGCACTTCACACTATTCAAGTTTTAGCACGGTGAGGTTTTTTTTTCCCCCTTGGAGAGTGGTATCATTGATTGTATTGTATTTGTTTCCGGCAATAAAATATGCTTTTTTTAGTTTTTAAGGTGCATCGTTATTCTTGAGATATTTGTTGAGTACTTAACCTCCATTAGCCCTAAGAGGTCTGAGAGTTCTTCAGAAGACAAAGAATTTTACAATACTGTCCTCAAGGATGTGTCAAGGGCAATTTAGACAAAAGACTGATGTCTCCTTTAACAGCCAGATAAATATCTGAGGATATTCAGAAGGAATCACTGTAGTTCTACAGTTCAATATTCTCATTCAGCATAATATGACTGAATCCATGCAATATATGTGACAATGGTGAAGACTTATTTGTGCCCCAAAGGCTGAGTGCTATAATACTCTTCAGGTAGTAAGTTTTGATAGAAGGGGCATCTGAGAGAGGCTGATGTGCTAAAATGCAACATTAACAATGTTGCAGAAATAAACATGAATCAGTATTTATGTTGATTCCATTGTATGTCCCAAAGGTTTATTTATTTACAGCTGGAAATGTTCTTGTAAGAGTAAACTATTGACCATTTTTTTCATGTTGTTCTATGGAGGCCCCTTCCCAACAGAATTCCTTATTGAACTGTATTTCTGTGAGAGTATTGTAGGTTAGCAGCACATTTTATAGTACACAAAAGATGTGCCTTCTGAATTTTCAATGCCTTTCATATTGGTCCCCATAGAAAAAAACATCCCTGAAATACTAAATAAATCAAAATAGAAACATTTGGCTCTTGACTTGCTGCCAACATTATTTTTCTCTAAGTTAACATTTGTTGAAGTAGCCTGTCTAGTCTACCTTTATCTATTTGATTAATATATACAAAAGGGCTTTTTGAAACCCTCTGTTGCATTTTTGGCTACAAAGAAAAGGAGTTCATACTCCATTTATCTTTAAAATGAAAGCCTATTAGTGTAGGATTTAAAGCAATTGTGATACACTTATGTGTACACACAAAACTTAAATGCTATTTTATGTAATTCAGGGACTCTGTTTGACAGTGTCTTAGAATCAAATCCATAAACTCATAGCATGTAATTGTTTAAGTAAGGATTTCAGCTGAAACTGGTGTGACACCAAGTAGAAGATTTTGTTCAGATGACAGTAGAATTTAAGAGATATGGTATTAACTCAATTTGAATCAGGTTCCAGTTACTTTTGTATCCTAGCATGAAATATGTAGTTTTTAAAGTGGTATATATACAGTACAATGTGGAGTTTAATGTAATACAGTAAACAGGGTAACCCTATAAATATAACTCTTTTACCTATGCAAAGTTTTGAAACAGTACAGTATGTGCTAGGATGTTTAAACATCCCTTGTTAATGCATGTCCTCTGCTGAATATTCAGTTCTTTAACACCGTTTCCCATTTGCTAACTAACTCTAATATATGTGATAAAGGTAAGCAGAAAAAAATGAATCATCAAACCAAACTATTTGGAAAGAAAGAAGAGTTACTGCGTTAGTGGTGGTATCTCATCCAGCTGAGGCTGTCTTCCCTGATCTCTCCAAATCATTTGATAAACAACATATTGAAGCATTATGCATGGCAGGACTAAGACTCACTTCTGAGAATCTGTTCCCAAATACTATATTCCAGTCCAAATTAATTTACTCCTGTGGATTACTAGAGAGCTAGATTTATTAAAATTGCCAGTTCTCAGAAAATTCCCCAAATGCAGAAATTTGTAGCAAGTAATATTTTCAAAGCAAATATTCTCAAAGCAAATATTTGCTTTAATAGGCACAGGGAATATTAGATGCACAAATCATTCATGGGCCTGGAAAGCCCTTTAACTCTACTTTCCCCTTTATCAAGGGGTATGATGAGCAATTGATCTACATCATCCTTTGCCTTAAATAATGTATTTGTTTCTTGCACACTATAATCTTCAATACTGCCAGAGGATCTCTTATTTAGTAAACTTGCCCAGCTAGTTTCAGTGGGAATACAGCTTTGTTCCATTCTTTAGGCAGAGAATCAAGAAAGTAGGAAAGATTGGCTAAAATATCTACTACTACTGGTATTTTATCCAATGTAGCAAGGAATAGCAATAGCACTTTGACTTATATACCACCCCATAGCACTTTATACAGCACTCTCTGGGAGGTTTACAGTGTCAGCATATTGCCCCCAACGATCTGGGTCCTCATTTTACCAACCTCAGAAGGATGGAAGGCTGAGTCAACCTTGAGCCCTGTCAGAATCTAATTCCAGACTGTGGGCAGAGTTAGCCTGCAATACTGCATTCTAACCACTGCACCACCAGGCCTCCTAGGAATAGAGTAATATCACTTATCATTAATCACATTAGTCCCACACACCATCATGAATTACAGTATTAGGAGAAGATGCTGGATACTGTACAATCCACAGATCTCTCTTTCTCTCTGTGCCTATATACACACATATAACTAAACACTCATACTGTATGTGTATACCTGTTTGTCTATCTGTCTGGATATATATTTAATCAGCCTACTCCCAACATCTAATGGACCTGATGTTTAACCTTTCTCTGCCCATCAAACCCATCATTTGAGCTGAGGCAGATGAAACTGGTTACGATATATCTAGAATGCCACAGGAGGTCAAGGAAGAATGAAGTCAACTAAACATGAGTTAGAACTACTATTAAGAATTTACCTTGCATTTTCACCTTTATAGATTATTATTGATAGTCTTCCAGCACCCTTGTTTAGGATGACCCAAGCCCTCTTCAATAAAGGGGACTCAGAGGTTCACTTACAGAGCCATACAAAGGAGTTTGTAGAACATTAGTCATTTTGTATAAAGTGTCATGTATGAAAGTTATTTTGTGAGCTTCTGTGGCAAAGGCTGGACTAGAACTTGGGACTTACAGTCCAACAGTCCAACACCAGTCCAACACTTTAAATATTATACCACATTGTCTGTCAAAAAGATAGACACTTGTGCCTCTTATGGTAATGTTGAGAGAAAACATTTTAAAAATGCCTGCTTTTTTACACAAATAAAAATACATAGAAATTTTCACCTACATTTAAAACAGCCTCAAAGTTTTGCAGAAACAGGGTGGAATAAATTTGTACTTGGAAAAAAAATAAGCATTATAAAAAAATGAACATTTTTCACCAATCTTAGCTAGTCCTAACTTCAATTAACCATTACAACAACTTTACTACTTATGAATTATTTCTATACATATAAACAGTTTTTTTGTTATTTTAGAATATGAATGATTTAAAAATCCTGCATCTCTTTAAAAAATTAATTAATTATTAGCTCTATTTCCAGAGTTTGTATTTTACAGTATGTCTCAAAAACAGATTTATATTCATATGACTTAATCATAGTATATATAGTTTTACTTTCAGTTTAGTCAGACTTATTTCATAGTGAATATGCATTGCATAATTTTCTGCATGTTTACCACCGTCCAACCAACTGATCTAATTCTCAGGTACAAATGCATAAGGCTTTATCTTTAGGATGCTAAGATTACATTCAAGAAATTGTTTTTCCTTTATAATATTACATGTAGTCCTAGCTCTCACTTTATACAATTCTTTACATCTTCTTCAAGTTAAATTGTTGAAGTGAGGAGAAATGTCTTTGGTGAATTAAACAGCTTGTTAGTCATGAAGAATCAGCAGACTGAGTTCTCTAGGGGTTTGGTGTACAAGATAATAGCAGCAAGATTAGAAAAGTAGAAATTGTGGATTTAAATATTTCTTAAATTTAACATCAAAAATAGCTTAATATAACCCCTGACTATTTATTTTTTAACTTAAAATGTTCTTAATGAAAATGTAATCACAATAATTAAAGACATGAAGTTGACTGGAAAACCGACTTTTATGCATGAAACAGAAAAAATAAATTCATGATTTGTGGTTTTGATTATTCAAAAACTGGATAATAGAAAAATGTACTCTTTTTGTAATCATAATGTAAGAGTAAATTTTATAAACATACTTATATTTGCTTTAGAAGAAATTGGAAGCTTCTTTTTTCTATTCTTTTTGTTCTCTTTTTATCTTTTTTATTTGTTTGTTTGTTTGTTTCACTCATTAGCTTGCATTAGTTTTGTTTTTGTAAAACTTTTAATACAGTTTATTTTAAAAAAAACAATTAAGGACCCGAATGGTTAAAATGAATATCATTTTATAATCTCCGGGTGCAAAGTCCTATCATTGTCTAGATATTGGGGGATTAAAGTTACCACCAGCTCTGACTATTAACTTGCCAAATGGACTTGAGCAAATTGTAACCTAGTATCTAGGAAGCCATAGGTTTTCCTACACCAATTGTAACTGAAATATTTTGTTGTTGAGTTTATTCCTCAGCTAGAGATAGTAAAATTAAAGCACGCACCCATGTATCCCTTCTGCATATAAACAAGTCTCAACATTCTTTTCCCAATAATAGCTCACTAGACCTTCTAAGAAATCATCACTCACAGTATGAAGTCAACAGCCTTCCCATTGTTTATCCCCTAGTATGTGGACATCAGAGTTCTGTCCGGCCATCGTGTTTAGTGCATCCTGTGACAGATATTCATTTCTCAAAATTTATTGAAAATAACAATGTTTGATGTAAAGAATCTGTGCCCCTGCAAGATTATAAACACAGTATAGTTGATGCTCAGTTTCAACAATGGAAAAAAACCATATTATCTTACATAACAAAAGCAGCTCATATTTTGTTTATAGTTCTATTAAATGGAAGGAAGTCTTTCACAGGAGAATTTTTTAGAAATACTGACAAAACTTTGTTAACAAACCATAACTGCACTACTAATTCATGTGAAGTGCAACTCTTCCACTTCAACTGTGGGAAGGGATGGCAAAGAATCTTGGTTCAGTTTCAAGTGACAAATGAGGAAATCCTAGATTATATTTTCACTTTGAGTTTATTTTTATATTAGGATCTGAAATCTGGTTTAAGTATTGCATGAACTGTTGTATGAACCAAGCTAATTGTAATTTAGTTACTGAACTATATTTAAGCCAACCACTTGATATGGTCTTGTGTGATACATAATAGAATCTTAATGAAAAATTCCAGGGAAATTGCTCTCTGCCTAAAATGTTCAGGAAAGGATTTTATTTATTTTATTTTCCTTTCATTTATATCCAGCTGCTATCTTCAGGAGATCAAAGTGACTTACATAGGGATCTCATTTTATTTAACACCAGTTCTGTGAAGTTGATTGAGCTGAAAGAAAGTGGCTACCTTAAGTCAAACTGCTGGCCCGCGGGTCGGATGCGTCATCGGGAAACCACGCCCATCCCATTGCCGGCAATGGTGAAAAAGCTCCGATACATTGCGTGACGTCACGTGACATCGCAAATTTGACATGTCTGCCTTAAGTCATCTAAAGTGTTGCCATGTCAGAAAGTAAACATGAGTCTGGTTGTGCCCCAGCTGAGACCAACCTCAACTGAAGTCCCAACCACTACACTGAACTAGAAACTGTTTTTTCATCTTACGTTTCTGCAGATAGAGACAACTATAAATGCAAAAATTGAAGCACTTACCCTGTATGTTCATAAATCATTTCACATTTGCCCTAAATCAGTGGTTCTCAACCTTTTTAATGCTGCGACCCCCAACCGGTCGTAAGTCGAGGACTACCCAACCTGTCGTAAGTTGAGGACTTTCCCTGCCCGGGAGCGCCACGCATGCGTGGTTCCGCCCCCTACGCCGGCCGAGGCGTAGCTGGCAAGCGGCAGAGACGGAGCAGGCCGACCACCAGCTGGCCCAACTCAAGGGAGGTAAGGCACCCGCCGGAAAAGGGAAAAAAAATGGCGGACAGCCTTGCTTGGCGACCCCGTGAAATGGTCGATCGACCCCAAATGGGGTCGCGACCCATATGTTGAGAACCGCTGCCCTAAATAGATGACTGAAGTACAAACACACACACACACACAAATTTATGAAGAAATTGTATGTATGTATGATGTTGAGAGATTAGGGCATTTTTATTAAATAAAGTATGTTTCCTTCTTGTGCATGAAAAAGGCTCTGAGAAGGGCTTCCAAAGATCAATAATAAGATACTTCCTGCTGTCAAGTACAGAATTAAAAAAAATAGGGTTAGAAAAGGAAAAGGGCAAATTCACATATTAACTCAAAGTTACACATGCCCAAACATTGATCTTTATCTTGCAAGAATTATTTGTTAAATAGTCATAATTTAAATACCATCTTGAAAACATTTATTTGAAACAATTGTCTTAAGTGAAGATTGCCAATGCATTCACCTTCAAATTACTTAATACAACTTTTTAATAGAAATACGTAAAAATCACAATATTTTACATTAGGTTTGGTTACTTTATTGTGGTTTGATTTGGAGATCTGTCTTCTTTTCCACGTTCACTTCAGAGCCTAATTCTGAAAAGATGAAGAATTAAGCTGGAGCCAGATTGTCATGGAGAATGTTTTATGGTCACTAAGAGTCAACACCAACTTGATGGAACATAATTAATCCGAAATAATCACATACAGCACAGTGATATATTTTATTAAAATTCTGCAGAACTATTACAAAGCTATGGGTAGGAACAGAACTAAGAAAATGTTAAAATGTGGAGTAAAGAATCTTAGAGACAAAAGGTTAAACATTTAGCATTTCTCAAACAATTTCTCAGTGCTTGCCAAGTTCCTCATATTCCACAAAGACTTCTTTTTATATTGTAACAAAAAACCCAAAAATGCCAAACCATTGATTTGTGGAAATCGCTGCTGCTGCTAATAACATTTAGCAATAGTAAACAGCCTCAGTTTGTGATCGCAATGGCATGAAATGTTCATAGACCCTCTCATGTCCTTAGGTAACAATGCTATCAGAATATTTTCAATACCTTTTTCTTTGGGGTTGAATTCTTGCACCCTTCAGGGGGGAAAGTGGTAATAAGGGGGAAGACAAATTTCACAAATTTCAGTCAACTAACCAAATATTGGTAAATTACAGTACATGCTTGCCCTCTACTAGAAGGCAAAACTAAATACTTTCCCTTTCTGATGCTTCTCCTGGGAAAGAGTTACAGTTTTGCACAGGTGCAAAATTGTTTAAAGTGCTGCTCTCCAAAGGTACCATTTACTTTGTTAATTTGTTTTACTTTAGTTTTAAGTTCAAATATACAGTAGTAATATTTAAGTAGCAAATAGGGGGATGCTGAGGACATCTGTCCCACTCTGTGAGCAGGTCTTGGAACAGATCTTGAATTTCTTCAAATCCAGAGCAGTCCACTTTTAATCACAATCAACATTTTTCCTTCGTACTAGCAGCTACTGAAGTATTATCTTTAATACATAATATGTAAATTTTCAAAGCATCATTTTGCTCTTTAGTGAGTTTAGATATTGCAAAATGGTTTAATTATAAAAACAGACAGACCTAGTCCTGGGACCTGTGTAGCTAGAAATAAATGTGCAATCAAAACTGCAATTACCTGCAGAATTTAGTGTAAACAGATCAGCAATCACATAACAAACACAGGCTAGTTTGCATTCTGATATGAATATAGTTAGATCCAAAGCAATTTTCCTTTATTTATCTTAGCTGCTCAGCATAAATAAAGCAAGGGCATTGAAGCAATTAGCATAATTAGAGTATCGTGGTCAGGCCCTGTGTGATTTCTAGAGACGTTTCACTTTAGATTTTTTTTTCCTCATTCAAGAGTTTCCCTAAGCCACTAAAACATCGCTCTGGGCATTTTTGTATTTCAAATTTGCAAATTGTCAGTTTGAAAAACCCTTGACACATGGATGTGAAAGCATCTTACAGACAACCACAGAAGGTGTACACTCTGCTTTCCATTACTAAGAAGCAGGGGAATTTCCTTTCTCAGTTCTTTTGTCTATTTGCCTTTTAACCCTAGAAATGTCAAATGTAATTATCTAAGTAAGGTGAAAAGTAGCAAGGGTTAATAACTTTTTTAAAAGTTTAGTTATCCATCTTTCAGAGACTCTCAGTACTTCTAATTGCAATTTCATTTTCTTTTTGCTGATTAAATATTTGGTTAAGTTTTAAATTTGATACAAATGCTTTCATTAATTAATTTTATTATCATTGTTTCTTAGGCCCTATCATCCCTTACTTCAGAATATTAGAGTACCTTCTTCAGGTTTTTTTCAGTGATGTACATTTTTGTTCTTCAACACATTAAGCCTATTGACATGTATTGATTATCAGATTTTTAAAATACTTTAAATGTATTTGGTTTGGGCTTAACTATAATATGGGAAGCCAACCATTATGCCATGTAAACCCAGCAATTGGATTTTATTCAACATGCCATAGTTAAAATAAACTATGACTTAATATACCATGTAAATCTAGCTATTGTGTGTAAAGCATGATTTATGATTTATTATTATTTATTTATTTGCATACCGCCTTTATTATTTTTACAAGTAACCCAAAGAGGGGAACATACAAGGGCAATTCGGAAATAAACCTCTGTTTGGTTATCAATGACAGACACTCGCAGATACAGAACCTTTGTTATACACATTAGAAAACTACAACATTGCATTACTTTTCGAAATAATCACCATTCAGATAGAGGCACTTGTCATAACGTCTTACAAGGTTTGAAATTCCTTAGTAGTTGCTCGGTGCCAAATCTGGGCTATAAGGGGGGATGATTAAAAACATCCCAATGGAACTGCTTCAAAAGTTCTTGGGTGTGCCTAGCAGTGTGCGGGAGAGCATTATCGTGAACCAACCTCACACCGGAAGTGATGTCAAATGTGAAGATGCCAAAGGAGTACTGCTAGTGAAGTTCATGGAGCGTGGTTCAACCATCAATTCAGAAGTCTACTGTGAAACATTACAAAAATTCAGACGAGTCATCCATAACAAGCATTGGAGCATGCTGACTTCCGGTGTGGTGTTGGTTCACGATAATGCTCGCCCACACACCGCTAGACGCATCCAAGAATTTTTGAAGCAGTTCCGTTCAAATGTTTTTGATCACCCCCCATAGCCCAGATTTGGTGCCGAGCGACTACTACTAAAGAATTTCAAACCTTGTAAGAAGTTATGACAAGTGCCTCAATTTGAATGGCGATTATGTCAAAAAGTAATGTAATGTAGTTTTCTAATGTGTATAATAAAGGTTCTGTATCTGCGAGTGTCTGTCATTGATAACCAAATGGAGGTTTATTTCTGAATTGCCCTTGTATCCAATACAACTTCCTCTTCCGATTTCCCCCATAACAATAGCCCTGCGAGATAGGTTGGACTCAGAGAGAGTGACTCAGAGAGAGTAGAGGGGCTGAACTGAACACCTAATTTCTGCCTGAAGAGCAGAGATTACAGACCTTAGATAAATAATCTGTCTTTGTAGACTAGTGATTTGTTTACAGATAGGACAGTTTCCAAGTTTGAAAAGGGTACTGCGAAAGACAGCTGCAAAGCAAGTGTTGCACTGAACTAAGCCACACATTCTTAGATACAGGGAATCTCAGATGCACTTGCCCTGAATGTACTGCTGCTGTTTTTGATTTTTAGTTATATAATTACAATATAAATACAATGGAGATCCAATCAGGGCCTAGCTACTTTCCTGGTGGAGTCTCCCAAGACTTACACCTCTAGCAGCAGCTGAATGCAGTATAGCATGTCCCAGCACCTCTGGCGGCAGTTGAAATTTGCTAGTACATGTTTTGAAAACTGGATGCTTTTCTGTAGGATAGAAAGCCTACATCATTTTGTGAGAAAGGTCTACTTCACCTCAGAAAACCCCAACTTTTCTGGCATTTTTATTATTTGTTTTATTATGAGCCATTCAACTTTAAAACGTGTACCTTAAATATTCACAGAAATCCATTTTAAATGGTTATACTCCCATTTTATTGCTGTTTTATGGAAATGTGTTTTATTTTTTTATTAAGAGCATCAAATTGCCTTTTACTAAAGATGGATTTTAAAGATGAAATTATTATAATTATTTGTTGTTATTCTTATAATTAAATATAGGAAATAAACATGGAAAAGAGACAAAAGTAACTTCATTATATGTTGATCTTCCAGATTTG
>NW_015387637.1:75984-100474 GCF_001527695.2 Protobothrops mucrosquamatus
TCAGCCAGACAGTGCCGGCTGGCGACCCCCAGGGGGAGGGCCTTCTCTGTTGGAGCCCCCTCCCTATGGAACGAACTACCCCCAGAGATCCGGGTCATTCCGGATCTCCCCTCCTTCCGCCGCGCCCTCAAGACATGGCTATTTCAGCTAGCGGGACTGGCCTAAGGGGTATTTTTAATTTGGTTTTAACAAAAAATTTTGAAAAGAAACGGCCAAAATTAATATTTCATTTTAGTTACATTTTGAACTTAGTATTTTGTATTATTGTCTGTTTTTTAACTTGCTGTAAGCCGCCCTGAGTCCGCCAGGAGAAGGGCGGGGTATAAATTAAATAAATAAATAAATAAATAAATAAATTTATATATTTGTTAGATTTATATCAGCTTTCCTTCAAGAATTGAAGATGATTTACATAGTGCCTCCTCCTCCCACTATGCCCATTGTTCCCCTTAGTAGTCTTTGAGATAAGTTGGGCTGAGAAAGAGTGACTGGTTTAAAGTTACCAGCCACTATTTTGCAATGGTCCCCACTTCTTCCTCAGAGGGTGGCTTCAATCACTTGGCAGAATGAAAGATGTCTGATGGCCTTTGTTATGTAGGGTTGGTCCTGTCTTCCTGCTTATTTAAAATCTATATAAAGCTGCTGGGTAAGGTCTTCTCATGATTTGGGATCTGGTATAATACAGGTGCAGACAATTTTGCCTCATTTTTATGACCTTTTTTCAACAGTTGTTAAGTGAATCATGAAGTCATTAAGTGAATCTGGCTTCCCCCATTGGCTTTGCTTGTCAGAAGCTGGCTGGGAAGGCCTCAAATGGCAATCACATGACCCCAGAATGCTGCAACAGGCCAGTTGCCAAGTGTCTGAATTTTGATCATGTGACCATAGGGATACAGGGGAGAAAATCGATCACAGGTCACTTTTTTCAGTGTCGATGTAACCGCAAACGGTCACTAAATGAATAGTTGTAAGTCAAGGACTCCCTGTACTCAACTTTTTAACACCATATGAGGGGATATATCAGTGATGGCAAACCTTTTAGAGATCGAGTGCCCAAACTGCAACCCAAAACCCACTTATTTATTGCCGGGTGCCAGGTGGGCGTGGCCCAATGTGTGGGCATGGCTGTGGTGGTCATGGCAGATTGGGTGGGTGTGGCCAAGGTGGATGTGATCACCTTGATGTTGCTCGTGGGGAGGGACGCCTGTGGGGGCCGGGCAGGGTTGGGGGAGATCCAGGGGGTCTCTGGCAGGTGGGGTGGTGGGCAGGAGGCTCGTCCTGCTGGGTGAGGCAAGGCAAGGCGAGGGTGCCATTGTCACAGGGCAAGGTGAGGCCGGGGCGGCTGCTGCCTGACACCATCAGTCGCTGCACACAGAGGCCAGTGAGTGCATGAGTGATGGGATGCATCTGGCCATGTGGGACCTCGGTGAGTTAGCAGGCGGCTGATTGAAGAGGGACAGTTGCCATCTCCGGAGCATGGCGCGCGTGCCCACAGAGAGGGCATGCCATAGGTTCTCCACCACTGGGATATACCATTGATAACTGTCCTGGTGCTTAGAGGCTGTAAAATCTGGATGGGACAAAAGTGATTGAGGCTGAAAACCAAGAAAAATACAGTTATTGTTTCTACATCAGAGTTCTCTGTCAATGCCAGTGTTGTCACTTAATGGGTAGGCACTACTCATGAAACAGCAGGTTTGCGATCTGGGGATATTTATAGATTCAGAGTGAATAGAGTGGAAAATAAGTAGGCTTCCATGAAGTCACTATTCATACTGAGCAATCTTATCAGCCACAACATAGCCCCATTCCACCTCCCATCAGACTGATCTCCCTTGTTTTTCCTACCTAATTCTTGCACATTTCTGTAAAACTCAGCTTAGTGACTTATAGTTTTCACTTACTTGCCCAATTCCTGTGGTTCTGTTATATTAAATTTATATTAAAATTGGTTTGTTCTAAATTAGCTTGATATCTCCTATTAAAGATAATCTTCCCTAATAGACATACGGCCAGAAATAATACACAGTTAGTTCCAGAAATCTTTGCCTGTGTGTGCAGTTGGGAGAGGAGATACTTGGAAATCCGAATTGTCTTGCTTTCCTTTGAGATTTCCATCCTCTGTGTTTCTCCTTGGTATGGCCCATCCATTCTGAATTGTCCATGGGGCTTTGTGGATAAGCCATGGAATTTTTAAAAAAAAACATTTGCAAATAAAATAGTGTCCTCTTTGCATCTCCACCTGTTTGTCAGTTTTTAATTCTGTCTATCATATCTTAAATCTTGCCATTTTTACAATATGTTTGTTTAAGTTAAACAAATTTATGTAAGCTAAATAGGTATCGGGATAATATGCATCATTGTCTCATTCCTTTCCTTATTGTGAATCAATATGTTCTTTAAAATCTATGGGATTCTCCAAACATAAAGGAAAAATGAACTGAATCTATCTATTTCCTTTTTAATTCCCAGAAGAGTACAATCTAGCAGCATCCTAAATATCACTTTTCTCTGTCATGGTGCCCATTCTTAGATGTGATACCAGTCTCCTTGATACTTGCTGCAGGCAAAGTCTCATCACATTAAAAGGATGAACTACTACAGGACTCTATTTCACTCTGCTGAACTGGGAGCAGAACAGTTTATTTGATGGGACAGTTGTGAGCCTCAAACCAATTTCCAATTTGTGTTTTCCTGTTCTTCCTCTCCTTTCTAGTCTGCCTGTATGTCTTCTATTATTAAATTAGTTTGGTATGGTATTACTGCAGACTGCTAAGGCTTGGATGGGATCCAAATAAACTGGGTTAGTCACTTAACTCTCTTCTCATAGACGTTTTCACAAGAATGCTTTATTTTTAGGAAAAAGAATATTCACAGTCCCTCCTCTAGGTCAGTCCAACTGCATGGAGCCCCAGAAATAAAGTTGGATTGTGGAAATTACTGTCTATGTCTCCACTACCACATTAATTTTTATTTTAAACTTTCTTTTAAAATCTCACCAGATTTCAAAAGACTACATTATGCATATATTTCAGGGTATTGTGCATTATCTGAGAAGAAACAGCGTTCCAGTCACCCCAAAATACTGTTTTTGTTGTAGTCAACATGTCATAGAGTTGTAGCCTAAAATGGGGAAAATGCTATATTATGTCCTTTTTTCTTTTTTCATGTTTTAATGCTATACAAGATGAAGCACTTTTCTTTTTAGTGAAAGTATATAATAGTTTATCATTTTTAATTTCCTAAAATGTTTTTGGGGGAGGGGAATTGTTCAGTCTAATTGTTAGCCCTGGAATTCCATTTTCAAATCAAGGCAAGGTTGGCCAGATACCATGAGCCTTTTGCAATAGAAATAAAAAAGGAAACAATAAGTTCATTCTTATATATATTTCTCTAAGTTATTCATAATTATTTCACTTTCATGTTTTCATTATGCAATATTGTGAAAAACTTTAATAGAAATGAACCTGAGATTTGTAAGTGAAGTTCAACAGTGAATAAATTACATAAGATTTCGCAAACAAATTTGTTCACCCTAATAATAACTTAAAAATTAAGAATTGATGCATTGACTAACATGGAAGCCTAATGGTGGTTATCAAATAAAATATTTATTATTTAGTTGATGGACTTAATAGTTCATTTTCGGCAACAAAGAATGTCTTTCTTTATGTTCAAAGCCACTTCATTACACTCTACTGACACAACATTATTAAAAAGTCAAACTGTTTGCTTTTTCTGTTGTAGTGAAGAAATTAAACCCAAATAACACAGAATATTATTACCATGCCTGCAGCACCAGGATGTGATGTCAAAATAGATAATGACATCAAGATATATAAGAGTTGTAGTGTAGAGTAGCTCGGAGTTGAATGGCACATAGGAATTTAATAAATTAGTAGTTATACAGTTGAGAATAACTTTACAAAAGAGCAATGCAAGTAGGGGAAGGAATGATTCAGTCAGTTCTCCACTAGTATCAGTGACTAGTGTCAAAGGCAAATATATTAATTTTCATGGACTGGAACCTTTATCCTGTGAATATAATGATACTTTGTGTTTTCTACCTGGGTTAATTGAGTTCTTTCTGTTCTGAAGAGAATTACACTTCCTAAATGGCCTGGCTTATGGTTTAAAAGTGCTGATTGATCTGTTTCTATAATTTGAGGAACAAGATGAGTTGATGCTTAGGATGTCTAGTTTCAGTTTTATTCCAATGCATCTACATAGAATAAAATGTTTCACATGGACAATTTATGTAGGTAACTTCCTTTCTGAATTACTGTGGTTTGTACATGAGATTGCTTTTAAAATTTTCAGGGAATGTAGATTGTTAGCTAAACCCAAACCACAAACTTGGGTGTGTTTAACAACACAAGGATATGATATTAAATTAATCATCTTCACACTGAAGAAGAGCCTGGACTATCAATTTAGATCCCATTCTCTTATAGTGATAAAGATGTAATATTTCCAAAATTATATCCACTAACATTAAGTTGCAAAAGGTTATCAATACAATGCTTACATTCCATATACTATAAGGATTTATTTCATTTATATTTCCTGTGTTTGTATTAATCTTTTTGCAAGCTGCCCTTTCCAACATGTCTTATAGTTAAAAGTAAGGAAGTTAAAAACAATAAAATATGTGGTGACATAAAACCTAAATTCAAGGCAATGATATTTACCTTGCAGGTTAAAAGAGAGCTAAAAAGCAGATAAAATAAAAAACTAGTACAAAATAAGACAGTACATTCCATAGGTTGTGTACTGCTATGAAAATGCATTTTTGCCAGTCATCATCTCAACTTCACCTGCTGGGTCATCCATACAATGGCCTCTCAGGAAAGAGGCAATTTGACTTTTGGGGTCTAGATGATGTCATTAGGCAATGTTCGCCTTTCCTCCCCTCGCCCCCTCCCCTTGCCCTCTCTCAGTTTCTCTGTCTGATACCATATGAATTCCCACAATTGTTGTTTCAGGGTATCCAAGCAGCAGCTTGAACTGATGGTCTTGCACAACCTTTATATTTCCATTGGGAAAGTGAGGGTTGGGCAAAGCCTTAGAGCAGTGATGGCGAACCTTTTAGAGACCAAGTGCCCAAACTTCAACCCAAAACCCACTTATGTATTGCCGGGTGCCGGGTGGGTGTGGCTGCCGGGTGGGTGTGGCCCACCAGTTGGGCGTGGCTACAGTGGTCATGACAGATGGATGGGCGTGGCCAGCTCAATGTTGCTCTTGGGGAGGGACGCCTTTGGGGGTCGGGCAGAGTTGGGGGAAATCCAGGGGTCTCTGGCGGGTGGGTTGGTGGGCAGGAGGCTGATTCTGTGGGTTGAGGCAAGGCAGAGCGGGGGTGCCATATCGCAGGGCAAGGCAAGGCAGGGGCCAGGGCAGCTGCTGCCTGACACCATCGGCCCCCGCACACAGAGGCCAGCAAGCGCATGGGTGCTGGGATGCATCCAGCCACGTGGGACCTCGGCAAGTTAGCAGGTGGCTGGTTGAAGAGGATGGTTGCCATCTCCGGGGCATGGTGCGCGTGCCCACAGAGAGGGCTCCGAGTGCCACCTCTGGCACGCGTGCCATAGGTTCGCCACCACTGCCTTAGAGGGTCTGCTTCAGACTGCTTTCTACTGAGATTCTATCATGTCCCTCCCTTCTTTCAGTTCTCTTTTCTTCCTAATATTTACCAAATGACAAAGCACACACCTGTCATGATATTTTAACATATTGCTTATTTCATTTCTATTTCTGTAAACAGCTTTACAGTTCTTAGGGTCATGGTTTTGAATTCATGTTATAGGGTTTTTTTCCCCTTGTTTCCTACCCTCCTCCACAGCAGATTGATATCTATTCTGTA
The DNA here is from genome assembly GCF_001527695.2 of Protobothrops mucrosquamatus. Lineage (NCBI taxonomy): Eukaryota > Metazoa > Chordata > Lepidosauria > Squamata > Viperidae > Protobothrops > Protobothrops mucrosquamatus. The sequence continues at coordinate 81,845 of NW_015387637.1, forward strand.
TTCCATATAATGTGCTCTCTAAAACATTTTTTAAAAGTATTTTCCTTTTTTTTGTCTATATTAAAATTCCCTTGTTCCATGTTAAGTCTGAGTAATTACCAAACAAATTGCAATTAAACTCCAGGACATGATCTCATGCCGATTTATCCCTTCCTTTCCTTCTGTATTTAATACTTTTCAGATACTGAAAATACCAAATCTTTGTCCTTTTCTTATTTTGATACTTATCATTAATGGAAACATTCCAAAACAATCAGCCAAATACCTATCCTTTGTTCATTTATTGCCTTCTCTGAAGATAAATTGACTGTACTCAACTCTCTTCAGCATTTTTCTTCACCTAGATATTATTGCCTTCTGCAGCCACCCCAAGGTGACTGTTATCACTTAATTAAATCCTTGCACGCTGGGAAGAAAAAACAACATTGTTCGTTTATAACCCCAAGGAGCTTTCTTAAAAAAAAAAAAAGGCAGCAAGCTTTCTTCCTGTTTTATTAACTTATTCCTGGCTACAAAAAGGCATACTTTGTTGATGAGCAAAAGACTGCATTCATTTTTAAAAATTCCAGGTAAACTTGTCTATTCCCTGTGAAAGAAGTGTGGGCATTGCTATGAAAAAAAGAGAGAATCTCTTCAAATCCTGCAGTTCTAGGAAAGGTCTCTGTAAACGTTGAGGTAGGAAAAGGAACAGGGAAGTAGTCCATAGGAAATGGGAAAGTAAAATGCAAGCCTGAAATTGGGACAAAGCAAAAAGTGAGGTGGGAAAATGTATTGCAAGTGCCAGGGAAAATTGGCATTATGAACAGCTTTTTTTGTGGAAGGAAGATATATCAGAGCTCTTTATGTTTCTGTCTAGGGCAAACTCTTTTTATTAACCTCTTGGTTAATGTTCTCTCTCTGTCCATCGATTTCAGGCTGAAAAAGACTGAGCTCTTGCTTTTTCCCTTTGTATTTCACCTCTATGATGTTCAGTCTGGTACTGTCATATTCTTGAAGGCAGTAAATGGAAGGAAGTGGAGGAAAACTATTCATTGTGGCAAGACTTATGCTCTGCTTTTATGTTGTTTTAAGCACAGCATTTGATATTACCAAGTTCACTTGACGCAGCATGTTTCCTTCCAGCATATGCACAATGATTTAGTTGACTTTCCATTCATTTCTACTCCATTAAACCTAGGTTTAGAAAATAGGTTTATCTATTCTAAACATTTGGCTCAACAAACATATGTGTTTGTCCACGGTGCAGAATCATTTTGCCACCTGCTGTGTTTTGCAATACAGTAAATGCTATTTAAGATTATAATACTTGGAAGAATAATTTTTGCTGGGGTATTACATATGTAAAATCATTGCAGTCCTGTGTTTGTGTTTTAATCAAATGGTGTATAATTAATGTTTTGAAGCACCCCTTGTTTTATAAATATTATACCCATCAGTTAATTTGTATTTTTTTCAATTTACGTGCTGAACAAAGAAAATTGCTTTTCTGGAAAATCAGATTCTTTGTGGGGTTTGTAATATGAAGTACATAACAAGAACATGTGTACTGGAGATTGCAGTAGCCTCTCATATAATGGAAATAGCTAAAATTTGAATGGATCTCAGTCTTGGATCAAGAATATTCTTAATCTGATTCAAGCTGTGGGTTAATATTTGGTTTATGATATGGCACCACTGAGAGGACACAGATAATATTTGAATTTAGCCTCACAAGTGATTCAACGGTCATACACAAAGGAACAGAATTCAATAAGTGGTTATCAGGAAGGTAAACTACATTTTTTTCTCCCCTTTTAGGCAATTTTTGCCTCATTTAGAGGTTTGCACTACCACTCTTTTAGGCTTACAGGTTCAAGACCTACTTTTTTTTACCCAGATGGTGGGATTAAAGGGGGATGTTTTAGGTTGAATGTTGGTTTTTTTATTGTTGTGAGCCATTGAGAATTGTGTTTTAAGATAGACGACTATAGAATATTTTAAATAAAACTAAATAAAATAAGCAATCTTGTGCTTTTCTGATATTCCCATCAGTGAGATCATGGACCACAAGCACTGTAGACTAATATCTCTAGAAAGCAATTAAGAAAAGAAAAGTAGTCCATTTCCTATGGACTACTTCCCTGTCCCTTTTCCTACCTCAACGTTTACAGAGACCTTTCCTAGAACTGCACCGTGGACAAACACATATGTTTGAACCAAGTTATCCCTAGCAGTGTAGCAAATGCTGCTTATGATCTATAAAGCCCTGTATCTGGTGGCTCTTCAGTGGCATGAGCTGACAGGATTGGTACATTTAATTCTATCAGTTACTATCAGTTATCTTTCATTAGTCATCTCTCTCACAGCAGCTGACCTCTGGAATGAGGTTCCTCTTGAAGTCCATGTGATTCCCATCTTGATGTGTTCAGAAGGCCTTAAAGAACTGGCTGTTCTCTCAGGCCTTGGAATAGGGTAGATGGAGTTCTATATGATATTTGTGTGTATGTGTATTATTGTCCAGATAATTATCCTGGTTATGTATGTTTTCTTGTTCTTAATTTATTTTATTTTTTCTTGTTCATATCTTACCTCATTGTTGATATATTATAAGCCACTAGATTCACTGGGTAGTACCTAAATTATATAAATTAAATTATTATTTTTTTCCTTCCTTAATTGAGCTGGACATATATTTTTCTGGCTTTGATTTCTTTCTTATTTTAATCAAATGGAATGTAAATTAAACATGATATAAGACTAAAAATGTTCTAAAAAGTTCTCAAGAAATATTTTGATTATGCTCCATTATAAAATACAATCTGATTGTGCAATAATATGAAGAATAGTTACAAATTGTCAACCACTATGTTTGTTTCTGAAGTAAACGTATGGCGTAGTTCTCAGCATGGGTAATTAGAAATAATTTCTGCAGTTTTCACTGAAATTTGCCACTTTGTATTTAAAAAGCCAGAAAAAAAACCAGTTCAGGGCAGGAAGCTGATATGCTTGTATTTAAGCAAGGATATTGGAAGTTAGTGAAATCCATATTAACCTACATAGACATAAAATAGCCATTATGTTTGAGAGATTGGGAGAGAAGTAGCATCCTCCTGCAGGCTAAAGTGGGATTAGGAGTTCCATTGACAACAGTGCTACATATTGTCTTCTTACCTGGTTTTATATTCCAGCTGTGAGACAGTGATGGGAGGTTAATCCAACAGTGCCCTGTAAAGGTAAACTAGGCCACTGTTCTGAAAACATTCAGAGCTAATCTTCTAATTAATTTTAGAACGAACAGACATTTCTGCTTTGTGGGATATACTTCCACTGTAAAAAAAGCAATGCACGCTCAATACTTAATAAGAAAACCTACCTACGAGTCATGCTTGTTTCTCTGGAAGATACACCAGCCTCTCCCTGAAGCCCCAGTTTGAGAAGGTACCAAGAGGAAGTTACCAAATTGGGTGAGGAAGAAAGAAAAAAGTAAGTCTGCAGTTTAAATTATTAATTACCTGTGCTTCAGATCTAAATTATAGAGCTGAAGCACAGGTAATTTAATGAAGATCTTTTAGGAGGTAAAATATAGAGAGGGAAAAAGAAAGTGTATTATGGTATTCTCAGTTCAACATTTACAAGCTATTCTGCACAATTTATCAATGTTCTATGTGGCTTTCTTTTGTAAGATCTGCAGACTATGTGCTGTGTAAATCAAATCTCCCCGCCCTTACACAAACACAAAAATCAGTTTTCAGTGTTCTTGCTCTTAAGCCATGAGAAAAATGTCCATTGCACGATAGCTTTAATTCTAAGTATTTATATTCCTTTTTGCACTGAGTATCTTGTGATCTTTTGTCTGATCTCTCTGGTACTAAAACTGTAGAAACTACTTCAATCATACATGTTCAGCATGAACAGGCATCCTCTGAAAGGTCAGTGCTTTAATATCTAACTCCCACAACAGGAAATTTTAATTGCACATGGCAGCCATTTATTCCTCCCTCACAAAACCTCACTCCACATTACCTTACAGATCTCTTTTTTAAAATCAATCTACACCTTTTTTTTTAGAATAAAGATGCAAACAAGATTCTAATATTGCCGTGTGAATAAAAGCACATTTGAAAGAGGTGCAGTTCATCTTTAAAGAAGGAATACATATATTATTATATACCTTACATAGAAAAATAGTAACTGTATTTTGAAATCGTTGAAAAAAAGATAAGTAATGCGACTGCATTTATCAAGGGGCATTTATCAAAGGGCATTATCAAATGTGAATAAGGACTCTGGAAATTATACAATTCAGTAGCAATTTATCCTGTTACAGCATGTCAACTTAGTGAAAGCTTTTCACTTAGATACCTACTACCATCTGGAATTTAAAGCCATCCAAGAGTTTCAAACTATAGCCGGTCATCAGACTATTAAAACCTTAATCCTAGTAAAACCTAGCATATACATTAAAACTGATCCCTCTAGTTGACTTCTCTGTGCTTGCTTTGCATGAAACATCAGACAACTTTCAAATAGCAGTTTTACCCTTGCTATAGACTTTGCCTGCAAATCATAATCTTCTTGGTTTTGATTGCAAAAGTAAGAATATATCAAACAATTTAGATCCATGTACAATGACATAATTAGCAGGACGGGAGGGATATTGAGCAGCACTCTGTCAAAAGGTGTTTTATTTGTTTAACTCGGCAGGTAGCTGTAGAAATTATATTGCTGCCCATCATAATCTAATGACTCTGGGTAGCGAACAACACATACAACGTAAAATAGCACAGTATAATAAACAATAACATAATGCGAATGAGGCTTGTAATAAACTTCTTGTGATTCATCACAATATATATCAGGCTTCATTCATCTTGGCCTTAGCACCTCAGCAAAAAGCTAGACCTTTAAGGCCTTCCAGAAAGCTATCATGGTTGGAGGTAATCTGACTCTCAGGAGATATGTTATTCGATAAGGCAGGCACTCCTACAGTCCTTTTACTAGGTCCCTTTCTTGTGTCACAGATAGACCCAAAGCATCCCAGCCTACCAAATAACAAGTAACCCAGTTCTGTGCTATTCAGGTCTTCATAGGAGATAAGTAATACTTTGAATTCAGCTGCTTGAATTGAACCCTATTAGGAGTCGGTGCAACTCATGAAGCACTAATGTTGCATGGGCATACTATGCTGTATCCCTAATTACATCTGCTATATTTCTGCAGTTTCTGAATGCATGGGGTGGCACAGTGATTGGAATGCAGTATTGCAGGCTAACTCTGCCCACAGCCAAGAATTCGATCATGACCAGCTCAAGGTTGACTCAGCCTTCCATCCTTTCCACATTCGTCAAAAGAGGACTTAGATCGTTGGGGGCAATATGCTGATGTTATAAATTGCTCAGAGAGTGCTGTAAAGCACTATGGAGCTGTATATAATCTAGGTGGACTTGCTATTGCTATGTTCTATAAAATAATCCTATCTAGGGTGTATTGCAGTAGTTCAAACAAGGGGTGACTAAAGCATTAAGGACCTATGAGTAGAATCTCCTGATTCAGGAATGGGCAAAATTGGCACACAAGATGGATTTATGTAAACCTGTTCTTGCCATCTACTTCTCAAACAGCAGCCACAAGTCCAAGAAAACCCCAAATTGTGTGCCAGCTTTGCATGGGGTTACTATTCCATTCAGAGTCAGATATGAAAACTCTGGATCTGGGGACCCTAAAACCCACAGGCATTCAATCTTATTAGCATTAAGTTGAAGCTTCTTTTTCCCAATCAAGACTTCCACAGCCTCCAGGCCTAGATTAGTTCCACCAACAGTAACTGGATCCCATCTTGAAGAAGGAAGAGGAACTGCTGCAAGACTATGCCCTTCACTCACAAACCCCTACCCAGTCCACAAGCATTGGTATGAAAAGCTGTTGAAAGATCAAGACCAGAATAAACACACTGTCCTGCCCCAAGCCTGTTTGTGGTCACCAATAAGTTCAGAAAGTGTTACTTCAGTACAATAACCTGGCCGGAATCCCAAACAGGAAATGTTGGAGACAGGATGAAAATAGTCCCATTTTCTTGGATCCAGCAATGTGCCTTTGAGGACAGGTTGAAATGCCACTTCTTTCAAAATAGGAATGAAAATGTGAGAGTTTAGGAAAAATTGGTTTAAATGTTATTTCAGTGGGATATGTACTTTTATTTTGAAAGGAAAGAGCTAAAGTCCAAAAACATATTTTAGAGCAGCATTTTCTTTATATGTAACACTGGGTGGTCTTTGGACCACAAATCATGATTTCTCATAGTAATACTGTACTCTATTCAACATACTGCTGCACTTACAGGTGTTATTTAAATGTATTTCCTGTTATAATTATTAAGTTATAAATATACTTTAGGCATCTTGCATTCTTTTATTTCAGTCTTGCTACTCATCTTTTGATTTCTCCACTGTATGTTTTTGGGGAAATATACACAGATGCACACACAGAGAAGGGTTAACAGAGAAGATAAAAAAAGTCGATGATGACTTCCATTACATGATCAAAGCACCACCTCATTCACATACATGTGAAAAGGGGACAGTGATTCAGTCACACACTTATGGCTATGATCCTGACTTTCTTGACTCCCCTCCCCCCCACCGGAGATGCCCCTGCACAAAAACAATTTAATTTCTTTTAAGTTCCTCATTGGAATTGGCAAAATGATAGAAGGAAATTGTAAAATGAGAGTTTTTAGGAGTAATTAGGAGTGCTGAATTCTGTTCATGGAGAAACTCTATTTTGCTAACATTGCATTTTAACAATGATAAAGCAATAGTACCTACCTGGAATAGCCAAAGCTAATTCTCACCAAGATGCAGTTATAATATAACTCTTTATTGTGAGAAAGAAGTTTGAGAGGTCTTTCTAGATCAGTTGGATATCATTTAAAAGGAATTATCAAGCAGCTAGATTTGCATTTTATAGTAATATATCCTTCATAGATAACTGTTCTTTGCAAGAACAGTTTGTTTGTTTATTTATTTATTTATTTTTATGAAAATAATTTAGACTGCTTTTCCATTCCCGTGAGCCCCAAGACAGTGGACAAGGGGCCTACCACATTAAAAATACACTCAAGCAAAACTTTCATCAAGCAACATGAAGACAACTTTTTTTAATATGGCCTGCCCTGTATGGCCTTGTCTTTGCAAGAGTTAAAACACTGTTATCCAAACTATTCTGAACTTTCCTTATTTCACTGCAACCACTTTTTATTTCTACTCATTACATTGCTTGCTGACAGATTGTGCTCTGTGTATGGTCAAATCCATCTTATGTGTCTGTAGGTAAGATAGAGCCAATTGGTTTTCCCACAAATTAGAATAGCCACAACAGATTAGAGTGTTTTTTTCCCCCAAAACCAGGCACCAATTCTTTGAAATTGACTCATCAGAATTATGTTTAGAAGCAGAGTGCTTAAACCTTTTGTTTTAAAAAAATCTTTTTTCCCTGGGGCCTCTGCAAAGTTATTAACAATTAAAATTAGAAATAAATAAATGTGCAGACATTAATGTTATTATATGTCACTAGGCTTTTAATCTTGAAGCTCTTTACCTTATGATTATTAAATTATTTATATAATTGTTTATAGTATGTTACATATTAATTGCTGTTTTTATCCTATACTACATTTACAGAAGCATGATAAATAAAAGTACTACTCCTATTATTACTTTAGCTGCTATCAGATGCTACATATCTAACTAGTGACAACCCTGTGTTCAAAGTAATGCTTAATTCCAGTTATAATATAATTATATCTTAACAGTAGAAAGTTCTAATTAAAATTATCTGTTTGCCAAGGAGAAAGTTTAGTATATCACCGAGTCTGTTAATCAGGGGTGAGCAGTTTTCTGGTTGATCATAGCATAAATTATAAAGAAAACATCACAGATGCCTGCTGCATTGGGCAATAACACATATATTCATTTAAATCATGTATATCTTTCTTTTAACTGAAGTAATTGTGAAATATGTTCTTTTTGCATTCATAATTAGAGAGAAGAACAGATGGTAAAGGCTTGGTTTAAAATAATCTATCATTAAAATAGCCTAGTTTACTGGTAATTCCTCATTCTAACTGGAGTTTAGGTCAGAGTAACAGGATTTGGGGGGGATGGGAAGGATAATATGGCATATAATCAAAGTATTGGGAACTTCAGGGAGAACATTCTGGTGTTCAAAGATATTCCCTGGAAGAGTAATATAATAATGTTTTACATCCTTTTGTATCCGTCTCCCCTTTATTAACATATAAAACCGTCTTCAGTTCAAGTGGACCCTGAACAGTGAAAAGCAAAAGAAAAAAAAAACTTTTAAAAATGTACTTAAAAAAACCAGTTTCCTGCAAAAAACCACACTGGAATAGTATATATTTTCCTTTGTTTCCAAAATATAAGGGTTACGACCATTAATAATGTTTATATATACTGTATCAAAAAAAAAAGACAACAAAAAAGCTAAAAAAATCCCTAGCAAAGTGATCCTTCAAACTCTGTCATAAAAACAATGCCACACTGAGTTCGAGATTTTTGAACATTACAGTGTATTTGAATACCCACTGCTGGGATTGAATAGTTGATGCTTTTAGCTTGTACAGGTAGTTCTTGACTTACAACGGTTCATTTAGTGACTGTTCAAAGTTACACCACCACTGTAAAAATGATTTATGACTGTTTTTCATACTTACAATCATTCAGCATCCCCATGGTCACATGATCAAAATTCAGATGCTTGGCAACTGACTCATATTTATGACGGTTGCAGTGTCCAGAGGTCATATGATCACATTTTGACAAGTAAAGTCAATAGTGAAATCAGATTCACTTAACAACCATGTTACTAACTTATTAACTGCAGTGATTCACTTAACAATTATGCCAAGAAAAGTTGTAAAATGGGGCAAAACTCACTTAACAAATGTTTCACTTAGTAACAGAAATTTTGGGCTCAATTGTGGTTGTAAGTTGAGGACTATGTGTATAGTGTTGATTGTTTGCTTAAAGGTTAGAATTACAAGGATTATGCACAAATGCCAAAATCCAGAAATTCTTTAGTTTCTTCTTCTAAAAGAGACCAGATTTTTAATTTAAAACAGCCAAGAGAGGCAAATTGTATGCTTGTATGTGCTTCACATGCACATATGTGAATACACACATTCAAAGATAATGAAGTACTCAATATAAATCTATCAAAGAAACTTATGGAATATTATTAATTATATCCAATTAGGTACTCCCTCCTATCTCAAAACAACTCTGGCAGGATGGGAGACAAAAATAATAATAATGGTGATTTGATGGGAAGAGCAGGGGAAGAAGAGGAAAAAGGAAGAAAGTCCAGCTATATGAGAACTCTGTGTTTGCAACATTTCTAAAACAGGATACAATTACTGTGCTAGAGTTCATTTTTTTAACGCTATAGATAAGAAATATGAAGTGGAGTGTTAGCGTGAGTAATATCATTGGGGGTTGATTTCTGTGTTATGTAATTTCCAAAAATGTTGAAGGTGACATAAAAGGGCAAAAATGGCATTGAAAAAGTGAAATAATAACCCCACTACAAGCACAATAGGGTTTTATATATCTGCCCTGCATATTGTTCTGATTCACATGAATTAAAATTTATCAGCAACATTATTTAGACATACCACAGCTCCTCCTTAGGTCTGAAAATAATTTGCCTCCTATTGACCATATAAATTTACTAAGATCTGATAAGGAGAAAATCCCACTGTTTCTTTCTGACTTGATTAGAGCTGTTTTCAAGACCAAGAAAACTATCTCATTAATCAGATACTTGGATGCCTTTAAAGTGTTTGTTTTAGTGTTTCCTCTAAGATTTTGTCTCAGACTACTTTGGGGGGAAGGAAAATGTAGATTTTGGCATGTTATTATAATAAATCTTCTTGAGGAGGGGCATATATTAACATTTGTGTCGGTACTTTTTCATCTTAATCCAACCTTGTTTAATAATCAGAAAATTCTACATAGTGGGTAAGAATATGTAATTAACTCTTTGACCCCAGAATCTTAATTGGTGCCTGTTGAAAACAGTGGGGCAATTTGAAAAAAAAGTTGCCTGTGGTGATTGAAATAGCATAATACATAATAGGTCCCTCCTCCCCCAAATCAAAATAAAGTAATGCTGGAGAATTTTAGTTATGTTTTGTATATAGAAGGTAGGAGAAAAGGGTCATTATACCAACCAGCATTTCTACCCAAACTTTAAAATCAGGGATGATCACATTTCTACAAAATGTTTTTTTTTACATTGTCAACTTTTAGAAATCAGTTCAAGAGAGAAGAGTTCCACATATTTGAAGGAAAAGTATTGTTTAATGTTGGAGATGGCTAAACTATAATTTACATTTTGATGAGATTGGTTCATAATAACAGGACAGTATGCAAATCCTTAGCAATAGTCACAGTTTCTACCGGTGTTAAAGGTGAAATGATTATACAACAAATTGCTTTTTAAAAAATCTAGTCTGTTGTTTATTGACAGAATTTCAGTACCACATAAATACCAATTGGTTTCTCTACTGAGTGATGAAGAAAATCTTGCATCAGACATTTCTATGCCCAGGGCTTAATGCTTTATTGAATTACTCTAACTGGCTATGTTTTTGCCCCTGAGGAAGCTATAACTGAAGCATGCAGAGCATTGAAACACAGTTACTCATGCAAGTATTCATATAGCTCAGCAACATTTTGAGGCATCAACACTTTCTCTTGTTCTGTCTTTTAGTTCTGGCTCTGCCTTCATTTGTTTTGTTATATTCCTTGCCACCATTTAAGACAATTCACTGACCTAGCAATGCAGAGAGTCTATTTAGTTAGACGCCCAACAATTCAGGGAATGTTATCAATATTGGACATTGGCAGTTGTTAGTTATGTGTATACATGTATATATTTCTTTTCTGAAGGCCATCTTATTCAATAAATGAAATTATTGATAAAGATGGAGATGCAATGCCTCTGAATTAAGCTTTTGTTGTTGTTCAGTCACTAAGTCATGTCCGAACAGGCTTCCTCATTCTCCACTATCTCCTGGAGTTTTCCCAAATTCATGTTCATTGCATCAAAATTAATTAATCTACTTTTCAAAAATCCATTTCAATAATCATTGTTGCTCAAAGTTGGAGCTATTTTTAGTATATTCATAGGTAATTACTTTTCCATCATTTATTCTGCATTGGACTTTTGAAAACTTGTGCTTTCTCCTGTCACTTATTTATTTGATCTAGAAGGTGCCCGACTCTTGGGCAAAGATTAACTGGAGCATGGTGGCTTGTGTGGTTAGAATGCTGGGTTGACCAGCTTCAAGACCCAAGTGATGCTGCGGAGCAGGGTTGAATTCCCGTCCTTTGCTCCAGCTCCTGTATTATGTGAAGAACATTTTTTTTGTACACTGTATCTATTTCATTTGATTGTTCAACTCTTCTTATTTGTGTATCCTAATACACAGTACTCCCCAGTACAGGTAGTCCTCAACTTACAACCACAATTGAGGCCAAAATTTCTGCTGTGATCTCTGCAAACCTGAGATCACTATATGTTCACAGGAGAATCTACATATTAATTTGTTATTTATAAGTGGACAAGGAATTACCAAGATTGTATAGTTAATGCTCAGTGTAATTTTGATTAGTAATTAACAATAAAAAGTACTGTTTCATTTAAGTACATTAATTTTTTTTTGACAGTGTAAGTAAGAATTTAAATCTCTGAGCTAAGTGCCAAAATCTTTACTATCTATGGCTTAAAAATACAAAAAAGAAACAGAAAAAACTGCTAAAGTATTATGTATATAATACATAATACATAATATTACATACATTGTAATTTCTCCTTTCTTTTACTCCGAATAAGGTACAATTTTTATAGACATTTAAATGTTTTTGTGTGTCTCTGATTTCTGTTCTTTAGTCAGTTTATTTTTTTGTCCTTAAAACCATAGATGATGATGATGATGATGATGATGATGATGATGATGATGATGATGATGATGTTGTTGTTGTTGTTGGAAGGGACCTTGGGGGTCTTCTAGTCCAACCCCCTGCTATTACATGAAGCTTGTTTGGATCTTGTTTGGATCAACTTTAAAGTTTGTCCATTGAAATTGCTCCTTAGTAATTGATGTCAGTGTTCAAGGTTTTTGTGCTAATCATCTGAAAATAAATTATGGTAATTTTAAGATAAACTACTTGCTTGTATAAATTCTTGTGTTTGACTAAAATTTATACAGATTTACGGTACATTTTTATTAATTCATAAATATAAATTGAAGATCCTTCTTTAATATGTTAACTTTACTGTTTGTTTTCTCATAACTGATATATTCTCCAACCAAAGAGGTTTTTGTACTCCCTCTACTAAATTTAAGAATTCTTTACATTTAAGTAAATGAATTAGCTTGTGTTTTTAGGTGGTTCATGTATATACTGTAGTATGGAAGATTGCAGAGTTGTGGAAAGACAGGAGGAAAGGCTACTAATTCCCGAATAGAATAGAATAGAATAACTTTATTGTTACTTTGAATGTACACTAATCAGCATACATTAAATGAAATTTTGTTGCATACAGCTCTCAAAGGGTCACCATTTCCAATATACACCACATAAATATTAAACAAACAAACAAACAAACAAATAAATTAAGCATATACTCACATATATTTTATGACACAGAGAAACAACACAGTCTAGTTCAGATTATGTATACATGTGCATGGTGAGTTAAATTTTAAATTTACCGACAAAGAATTAAAGGGAGACTAGAATAGCTATTTTGAGCTTTTTAGCTCTCATGTGCATGATGAGAAAAACAAATCTTGCGAGCTTACCAATGGATGTGTGGGGTCTTTAACAATGCATTGAGCTCTAAGCACATAGCGCTTATAAGCAGCATTCTGAATACCAGGAAGTGAGCTTCCCATGATCCTCTCTGCTGTCCTTACCACTCTCTGTAGGGACTTTCTATTTGAGGCACTGCTGTCACCATACCAGACAGTGATGCAGTTTGTTAATATGCTCTCAATCGTGCCTCTGTAAAAAGTGGCCAGGACAGAAGGACAAAGATGTGCTCTCCTCATCCGACAGGAAATGCAGATGCTGGTTTGCACGCTTCACTAAGGATGATGTGTGGAAAAACCAATTCAGATTGTTAGTTATCTGTACCCCCAGATACTTAATACTGTTGATCACCTCTATAGCTGCATCCTTGATACTGAGTGGAGTGTGACTATGCCGGCTCTTTCTAAAATCTACAATGATCTCCTTTGTTTTATCAACATTTAGAACAAGGTTACTTTTATTGCACCAGTAACATAATTGTAACATAAGAGTCATTTTTAATTTTATTTTAACTCTCTATCTCTTCCAGTTATCTTAACATTTTAAACCAGTAGCACTTTGGGTATGATCCAGTTCTCTATACTGGTTTAACAGTGTAATGGAATGTGTGGATGACCTTCAAGAAAGAGAGGAAAAGATGCTGCCTAGGAAATAATCAGATAAAAGAAGCAAGAGTCCCTAGTGCTTCAACTGTCAGAGAAAAAAAATTTAGGGAGGACCTGCCCTAATGGATCAAGCAATTAAAGATAGCAATGAGAAGTGTGTACTTTCAGACTTGCAAGCCTCTGTTAATGTAGACTTAATAAAGTAGAATTAGTTCATTTTATCATGTTTTCTGTCTGGTTTACTTGGAGTCCTGACAATCAGGCAGTTCATTCAGCATCCTGATTGCCAAGAACTGAAGTTACCAGGGCTCCAGAATTCTCACAATGTCTACTGTGGCATGAATTGGAACAGCATCCCACATATTTGGGCTCCTGAGAAATACAGTTTCTCAAGCACTAATGTGAAGTAAGATTGGAATGTGAAATACTGACAAGGTCATGTATCAGAACTTAATGGAAGCTTCCTTACTACATGTGCCCCAATCCAATTGTTACCCTGTTAGTTCTGTTGGCTAAGTTTAGAGAAAAAGGAATTATCGGGGAGCATCTTCAGGATTTATAAAACTATGTTGGCTCAAAATTAGGGGTGGTGGTGGTTAAGACTACATTCAGAGGATACCAAATTTAGCAAGGTTGACAGATAAATCACATCTTTGTTGATCTAAAGGGTTATGATTTTTTGATCTACCACTAATCACCCAGCAATTTACAAATGATGGTGGTGGTGACCAATTCTCAGCCCTTCAGGATAGGCCAGGCAGGAAACAGATACTGGAAGGACTTATTGCTGTCGGGTATAGTAACAGAATCTTCGGTCATGAACAGAATCTTGTCCAAGTTCTCTTTGTCTCATCTTAGACCAGGGGTAGGCAACCCAAAACACTCAAAGAGCCACTTGGACTCGTTTCCCACAGAAAAAAAAACACTGGGAGCCGCAAAACCCTTTTGATATCTAAAATGAAGATAACACTGCATATATCCTGTTTTACCTTTTATGTATGTATGTATGTATGTATGTATGTATGTATGTATGTATGTATGTGTTTGTGTGTGTATATATAAAATAAAGGTAAAAAAGGATATATGCATTGTTACCTTCATTTTAGATGTCAAAAGGGTCTCTCTGTCTCTCTCTTTCCTCTATTTCTCTTTCCTCTCTTTTTTCTTTCCTCTTTTTCTCTTTCCTCTCCCCCTCTCACTTTCTCTTTCTCTCTCTCTTTCCTTTCTCTCTTTCCTCTTTCTCTCTTTCCTCTCTTTCCTCTCTGTCTCTTTTCTCTCTCTTTCTCTCCTCTTTCCTCTCTCTTTCCTCAATCTTTTTTCTCTTTCTTTCCCTCTTTCCTCTCTTTTTCTCTTTCCTCTCCCCCTGTCTCTCTCTCCTCTCCCTCTTTCTCTCCCTTTCTTTCTCTTTCCTCTCCCCCTCTTTCCCTCTTTCCTCTTTTTCTCTTTCCTCTCCCCCTCTCTTTCTCTTTCCTCTCCCTCTTTCTCTCCCTTTCTTTCTCTTTCCTCTCTCCTCTTTCTCTCTCTCTTTCCTCTTTCTCTCTTTCCTCTCTCTCTCTCTTTCTCTTTCCTCTTTCTCAATTTCCTCTAACTTTCTCTCCCTCTCCTCTCTCTTTCTCTGTCTCTCTTTCCTCTTTCTCTTTCCTCTTTCTCGGGTGGGGAGGGGGAGCAGGACGGGAGGCAGCGGTGGCGGTGGTGGCAGCCATTGCTGCATCGTCAGGGTTCCCCGCCGCCACTCCCGGCCCGGCCGCCACCCCCACCGTGTCCTCAGCTGAACGGGCGGGGAGGGGGAGAAGGACGGGAGGCAGCGTTGGCGGCGGCACTGCAACTTCATCGGGGTTCCCCGCTGCCGCCCCCGGCCCGGCCGCCGCCCTCACCGGTACTCTACACTGCCCTGCCTTGCCCTCTGCCCATCGATGGAGCCGCGGTGGAGGCAGCGCCCGCCCGAGCTGCCTGGGGGGCACCAGGAGGAAGGAGAGGAGGAGGGCGAGGAAGCCGCCGCCCCAGCCGGGACTCCGCGCTGCCTGGCCTTGCCCTCCGCCATCTGATGGAGCCGTGGTGGGGGCTGGGGCTGCGTGGCCCCTGCCAGCCCAGCTGCTCCCCCCTGGCACTCTTCTTGCCCCGGCACCCGCCTGAGCCGCCTTGGTGGCAGCAGGAGGAAAAAGGGGAGGAGGAAGAGAAGGGCAAGGAAGCCGCCGCCAGCGCCAAGCCCCAGGAGGCGGCTCTCCTCTCCTACCTCGCCCTCCGCCCATCCGATTAGGCCGCGGTGGGGGCTGGTGCTGCGCAGCCTGCCAGCCCCTCCGCCAGCTCGGCTGCTCCCCCCCAGGCACCCCTCTTCCTCCCGGCGTCCGCCCGAGCCGCCTTGGAGGCGGCAGGAGGAAGGAGAGAAGGGCGAGAAAACCGCTGCTGCCGTCCCAGCCGCGACTCCGCGCTGCTTGGCCTCGCCCTTCGCCCATTCAATGAAGCCGCGGTGGGGGCTGGGGCTGCACGGCCCGCTAGCCTCTCCGCCAGCTCGGCTGCTCCCCCCCAGGCACCCCTCTTCCTCCCGGCGCCCGCCCGAGCCGCCTTGGAGGCGGCAGGAGGAAGGAGAAGAGAAGGGCGAGAAAACCGCTGCCGCCGTTTCAGCCATGACTCCGCGCTGCCCGACCTCGCCCTCCGCCCATTCGATGNTTTTAGCTCTCATGTGCATGATGAGAAAAACAAATCTTGCGAGCTTACCAATGGATGTGTGGGGTCTTTAACAATGCATTGAGCTCTAAGCACATAGCGCTTATAAGCAGCATTCTGAATACCAGGAAGTGAGCTTCCCATGATCCTCTCTGCTGTCCTTACCACTCTCTGTAGGGACTTTCTATTTGAGGCACTGCTGCCACCAAACCAGACAGTGATGCAGTTTGTTAATATGCTCTCAATCGTGCCTCTGTAAAAAGTGGCCAGGACAGAAGGACAAAGATGTGCTCTCCTCATCCGACAGGAAATGCAGATGCTGGTTTGCACGCTTCACTAAGGATGATGTGTGGAAAAAACAATTCAGATTGTTAGTTATCTGTACCCCCAGATACTTAATACTGTTGATCACCTCTATAGCTGCATCCTTGATACTGAGTGGAGTGTGACTATGCCGGCTCTTTCTAAAATCTACAATGATCTCCTTTGTTTTATCAACATTTAGAACAAGGTTACTTTTATTGCACCAGTAACATAATTGTAACATAAGAGTCATTTTTAATTTTATTTTAACTCTCTATCTCTTCCAGTTATCTTAACATTTTAAACCAGTAGCACTTTGGGTATGATCCAGTTCTCTATACTGGTTTAACAGTGTAATGGAATGTGTGGATGACCTTCGAGAAAGAGAGGAAAAGATGCTGCCTAGGAAATAATCAGATAAAAGAAGCAAGAGTCCCTAGTGCTTCAACTGTCAGAGAAAAAAAATTTAGGGAGGACCTGCCCTAATGGATCAAACAATTAAAGATAGCAATGAGAAGTGTGTACTTTCAGACTTGCAAGCCTCTGTTAATGTAGACTTAATAAAGTAGAATTAGTTCATTTTATCATGTTTTCTGTCTGGTTTACTTGGAGTCCTGACAATCAGGCAGTTCATTCAGCATCCTGATTGCCAAGAAGTGAAGTTACCAGGGCTCCAGAATTCTCACAATGTCTACTGTGGCATGAATTGGAACAGCATCCCACATATTTGGGCTCCTGAGAAATACAGTTTCTCAAGCACTAATGTGAAGTAAGATTGGAATGTGAAATACTGACAAGGTCATGTATCAGAACTTAATGGAAGCTTCCTTACTACATGTGCCCCAATCCAATTGTTACCCTGTTAGTTCTGTTGGCTAAGTTTAGAGAAAAGGGAATTATCAGGGAGCATCTTCAGGATTTATAAAACTATGTTGGCTCAAAATTAGTGGTGGTGGTTAAGACTACATTCAGAGGATACCAAATTTAGCAAGGTTGACAGATAAATCACATATTTGTTGATCTAAAGGGTTATGATTTTTTGATCTACCACTAATCACCCAGCAATTGACAAATGATGGTGGTGGTGACCAATTCTCAGCCCTTCAGGATAGGCCAGGCAGGAAACAGATACTGGAAGGACTTATTGCTGTCGGGTATAGTAACAGAATCTTCGGTCATGAACAGAATCTTGTCCAAGTTCTCTTTGTCTCATCTTAGACCAAAGCAAATCAAGGTAGGGTTATTTAAGTGCCTTTCTCCCTATTCTTTCTACCTCTTGACTTCATGTCTCATTCAAACCTTCCCAAATGTCAGCTCTAATTTTTTATTTTTTTTTTGCACCCAGCAGATGTAACACAGCAGCTAATCCGGGGTTTCTGTTCATCATTATAATTTTTTTCTTTAAAAAAATCAGGGGATTGCCATTTTCTTATTTTTCTTATTAATAAGAGCTCAACATTTTCTGTAACAAATACTACATATTTCTAAGTAAATACATGTAATATCTAGAACAGTATTCTTTCTACCCATTCTGATGCCACAATTTGAGAGAATTTGAAATGCGAAACTGCAGATTATTTCTTTTTAACTTATATAAGGCGGTAGTCCGCCCCCTGCCCGTCCCCCGCCTTTCCCAGATATCAGGAGCTTAAAAGCAGCTGTAAAGTCTGTAATGGCAATAGATAGCAGAGGAGAAATATAGTTGTGTGGTACACAGCTGAAATTCAGCATAGCCATCTAAAGCAGACATGTCAAACTCGCGATATCATGTGACGTCGCACAACGTATCAGGACAGTTTTACCATTGCTGGCAATGGGGTGGGCATGGTTTCCGCATGATGCGTCCAGCCCGCAGGCCGGCAGTTTGACACCCCTGATCTAAAGCATTCACACACTCTAAACTTGTATCACCACAGGACGAATATTTATTCAGTCAACAAAAATGTACATGCAGAGTCTTATATACTGTAGTCTTGTGTCGGTTTGAAATAAGATGGTTTATTAATTGATGTAAGTTTCACACGGCTTTCCTAAATGTTTATATACCAGCAACAATGTTCTGTCAAATTATTCCTGCATCTATATCTAAAGCCCAACTACCTGTCAGAATACAATTTAAATCTACACATTTATACTGAAAAGATTACATTTTCAGGATCTCTGTGTTTTCTAAATGTGAA
>NW_015387637.1:100570-104549 GCF_001527695.2 Protobothrops mucrosquamatus
GTTTGAAATAAGATGGTTTATTAATTGATGTAAGTTTCACACGGCTTTCCTAAATGTTTATATACCAGCAACAATGTTCTGTCAAATTATTCCTGCATCTATATCTAAAGCCCAACTACCTGTCAGAATACAATTTAAATCTACACATTTATACTGAAAAGATTACATTTTCAGGATCTCTGTGTTTTCTAAATGTGAACCTAGCTGACAGTAATGTGTTGATTAGTTTTGCTTGTGTTTAAATAAAACAGTAAATGTGTGGGCACGCTTGTGAATAAAGAGAAGATCATAATTCCTTGTTAATTTTCAAATTACTACTATTCACAATCATTTCTTTCTTCTCTATTTTCTGAAAGGAACATCTTGTCATTTCTCTTCTAACTACAAATAATGTTTTATGCATTTTAATGTCTTAATGTCTGTAAGGAAAATGCATTGTTTATGGCAGTTAATGTTTTATCTGTTTGTATATATTTCACTGTATGTAATATCTCACTTTTTTCTTTCTTTCTTTCTTTCTTTTTTTGCAGTCACTGGATGGATTTGTATTTGCACTAAACCAAGAGGGAAAGTTTTTGTACATTTCGGAAACAGTCTCCATTTATCTTGGCCTCTCCCAAGTAAGTAGAACATTTAATGATGCACATTCCATTTTAGGGCTCACTCTTTCTAAAATGGTAAGACGTTCTGGAACTTTTCACCTCAGGTTGAATTTATAATTGAATGGTTTGGTTTTACACATCTAGGAGGTGTAAGTTGATAAAGAATGTTCCAATGGAAAAGAAAAGTGGGAGCTTGAAAAAATCCTTTTCTCCCATAAAAATCATTATTAATTCATTGAGAACAAATGAAGTTTCTTCTCTCAGTTGTTTTGAACTTTAAACCTCCCTAGCTGTTAGGAAAGGGACTCAGAAATAGTACTTCCCTTGTGCCCTATTACTGGATGTTTATGGAGAACCCGACATTATCCTGGGAGCTGACACAATGGCAGAGAGTCTCTTGGAGTCAGAAAATGCTGAAAGAAACCATTAAAAAGGCTTAGAGGGAGGATTTCAACAAGGACACGGTCTCTCTTTTGCACATGTATAGTAAATGGGTAGAGAATAATTTTTATGAAATGGTGCAGTGTAATTGTTCATTCTTTTGTATCATTTCATTTTAAAATCCACAATTGTATGAAGAGGAAGAATTATTTTTATTTATTACAGTTAACTGAGCTGTCAGTAACCATGGAATCAAAGATATCCTGAAAAATTTGGGAAGCCTTGGAGGCTTTTTTCATGATGATTACAAAATAGGTTACTGTGCTTATAATTGAATTACACTTGAGGAACCCAACTATGACAATATTACATCTTTTTGCTTAGAATGGAGAGCTGTATTGGATGTTTTGCTTGCATTGCTGTGATTATTAAGACAGTCCTTGGATTGCAACTTTTCATAACATTATGATTTAATTGGATGTCCTAAATTAAGTTGAAAATGTTTAACTACAGTAATCAATTAGGAATTATATGAAGAAATGAAGAAAGCAGTGCTGACTATGCAAGTATGAATGTCTGGAGGAAAGCCAGGATAAAAACCTAATAACAACAATAATTACAATAACTTGTGTAAAAAAAATAATACCCAGATTGAAAATAATGAGATACCAGTGCAGAGTATTATTTATGAAATGTACATTGGTTATATTTGGTGTGTGTGTGTGTGTGTGTGTGTGTGTGTGTGTGTGTGTGTGTGTGTGTGTGAAAATGGTGAGAGAATTAAGAACAAAATTCAATATTTTTATATCTCACTTTGATCTTAGTTTGGTAATAGGATATAATTCCTGCTTTGATTGGCTTGGGTATCATTTTCAAATATTTCATAATTTGTTAGTGGTAAATCACACATTATAAACTCCATTTATTAATGGAGGTTTTTAAAAAAAAACACAGAATACATTAATGTTTATTATTGTCTTGGGTTCATATTACATATTAATCTGGTT
This sequence comes from Protobothrops mucrosquamatus, assembly GCF_001527695.2. Lineage (NCBI taxonomy): Eukaryota > Metazoa > Chordata > Lepidosauria > Squamata > Viperidae > Protobothrops > Protobothrops mucrosquamatus. The sequence continues at coordinate 102,561 of NW_015387637.1, forward strand.
TGTGCCGCGTCCAAAAAAGTTTAATAAAGCAGCAAAAAGAAGGATGGTTAATCAGTTTAAACAGGTAAATACTAATTAGGAAACTCCTGAAAGGCATCCATTATACACTGTCTGAAAACAAATTTTACAGCCCTGGTTAGTGGTGTAATCCAAATTCTGTCAAGGCAACTGCATTTTCTGTAATTGAGATGTGTATGTTTGCTTTGCATAACAGATGGCTCTGTATGCTTAGACTGATAGCTAGGAAAATAATAATTGCATTATTCTGGCCAAAAGAATATTAGCTCTTGGGCTGGGGCCATTTTAGGCAGTCCTCCTGCCAGCACAGCATATGCACATATATGGATTCGATTTTCAAGGAAATTGATGCATCTGGAATAGTGTCACCATCTGAAATATCATCTGTTCAAGAAAAAAAGTTGGCTTTAACCCTGTCCACATCCCCCTTGCTAAAAGTATACTACTATAGTGAGCTGCAGCACAGTGGCTCAAACTTTTTTGAACTACGGGCAGACTAGCTTTCCACAGATTAGGGCCCTCCAGCTGCCTACAATTTCAGCTCCCATAAACCAAAACCTAGACTCTGGGGCAAGTTATTGGGTTGAATGTAGCATCTGGCCAAACAATAGGGAACACCTTTATCTTTTTTAGTCAGTGCTTTGCTGAAAAAACATATGATTAAAAATAGAACTGCGTAATTGCCAATAAAATGAGTAAAATCTGTTTCCTGAGGTCAAATATTCTGCTTCAAGGGGCCAGCCTTTGGTCAGAAAAGAAAGGTGGCATCATACTGAGTTCAGGATAGGTTGGTTGCTTGCTGTTTAAAAATGTAAGGAAATATTTCTCAAGATCCCCGATGTGATTATTTTTGCTGTTGTTGCAGTGCAAATCCATTCAGAGCAGCTTTGATCCCACTGAGAACACTTTGATGCAGTGGACAGATGCACAGCCCTTTTGATGCCCTGGGGAAGAGTTGTGCTGCTCTCTCCATTTTTGAGAGAGAAAGTACATAGCTTGCCAAAACAGAGATTGGCACAGGAGTTGAGGAGGATCATTATTTAATCTCTATATAATATATCGAAGTTTCTTGCCTGTTTCCTCTTGGCAAAAAGACCAGAATTAGCTAGGTAAGATTTGGGAGCTTTATTTCTGTTCATGAAAAGTTTTCTTCATACTTAATTCCTTTCATTCATGTCCTGCTCTTTGCAGCTTGAACATTAGTGGTAGATTCATTATCATTCTCTTTGGAATGACCTGCAGAATTGTGTACACATCATTTACACATCTTTGACATTCTGGGTATTTTGACAAGATGGTTTCCTATCTGTATATGTCCAATCACAAAATAGTTATCTAGCATCAGATCATAAAATACCGTAGCTATTTATTGAAGCAAACTGGTGAGACTGCTTCGTACTGTTTCCTCCAGTCTTCAAGAATGCTGTCCTCTACTTCATCTTCCTTGTTTTTCTGAAAGGGTCTGGAGACCTTGAGCCATCTTTCCTGTTTTTCAGAATTCATCATAGAGTCCATAATAATTGTTACAAATATAGATGATGCTTTCGGCTGAAATTTTTTCTAGCCATCTTTATATTTCTTTGCTATTATTATTTAAAAGTAAAAGTTCCCTTTTCCCACTTTCTCCAGTACCAAGGGCAGAAATACCCTTCTCCTAACCTTTAACATATCTTCCAGGTTGAAGTGACTTCAAAGCTTTGACAATATGGCGTGCCAAAATGGATAAAGCAACAATGGGACAGATTACTGCTCCCTATTGAAGTACCAGTCAAACATTTCCACCCCAGGCCACCCCAATGATGCCCTTGACGTGATGGCCCGGTGTCTGGAGGCCGTACGGGTCTGGATGGGGAGAAACAGACTCAGGCTCAACCCTTCCAAGACTGAGTGGTTGTGGTTGCCGGCTCCCAGGTATGGTCAGCTGACTCCATCGCTGACTATAGGGGGCGAAACTTTGGCCCCCTCGGAGAG